>NC_068992.1:42080615-42083775 GCF_001194135.2 Octopus bimaculoides
ATATATAAAGTGAATGCTTATAGGCATATATATCCAGAGATTGTAAGTGTAGTATCAAGTAGCTCATGCGAGGTTCGTTTCAATCCTTGGCTCACTGCAGCACAATTAATACAATTAGATTTATAGAAACAAAACACTGTAAACAGAGAAACAAACATGAGTATGACATTTTTCTGAGTTCCTATGTGTCGCTGTGTAACTGTTTTAATATATATGTGTGTGTGTGTGTGTGTGTGTGTGTGTGTGTGCGCGCGATATTAAAATATATCATATGATTATAATATATATGTATATATTTAGCGTGTCTTGGTGCTTGTGTAACATAATTTATTGAATATAAGCTCTCGGATGTTTTCTATCAGCCCCCCACTGTCAGTCTGTCTGTCTATCTGTCTATCTGTCTGTTTGTCTATCTGTTTGTCTGTCTGTCTGTATCTCTCTCTCTCTCTCTCTCTCTCTCGCTCTCTCAATGTTTCTTTGTAGAAATATATATTTGTATGTTTGTCTATATACATATGTGTTTGTGCTTGTGCTTGTGTGTGTGTGTGTGTGTGTGTGTGTGTGTGTGTGTGTGTGTCTGTTTAAGCGTGTATGTATATGTCTGTCTGGCTACATGTATGTATGTATATATGTATGTGAGTGTGTGCGTATGCATGTGTGTATACACATATATATGTGTGTGTGTGTGTGTGTGTGTGTGTGTGCTTACATTGATGTAAAAGATTAAAAAGTCTCTCAAAACTGTAAGTGTAATAATATTTGAAGAATATAGATAGTGTATTTATATGCATACACACATATATGTTTACACACTCACACTCATATATATATATATGTATATATATTAGGTTGGTGCATAATTATTGCGGCTTTTTTTCAACAAATTTCATTCAATAAAAACAATAACAAAACATTTTTAAATGACGGTCTGACCATCTGCCAACCAAATGCGGAGCAGTAATTGAAGTAGATGGTGAATATGCTCCAGAATAATCATTTAAAGATGTTTTTGTTTCATGTTGTATTTGCTGAATAAATTTTGTTAAAAGAAAAAAAGGCTGCAATAATTATGCACCAACCCAATACACACATAATATACTCTTAGTTGTTTCCTGAATACATACGTGTGCATTTTATTGCGTACTTTTACTAATACAGATATGAATATGCTACTGTAAACAAACCTATGAATCCGTTCGTCCACGTAAACACATAAACCTCTGAGTATCAACAGTTTAATTTCTCAGATTTTAGCAAATTTATCAACATGTACAAGTGATGTGTATACCTGTAGAATGTGAGTGATTGTAATGTATTGAAAGACGGCGCTTCAGATATGCATATGTGTATGAATGCGTATGATTGTATGTGTGTGTGTGTGTGTGTGTGTGTGTGTGTGTGTGTGTGTGTGTGCGTGTGTGTGTTGTTTGTGTGCATGCATGTGTGTGTGTGTGTTGTTTGTGTGCATGCATGTGTGTGATGTGTGATGTGTTAGTGTTTTGTATCGATTTAGATATAATTATATGGATATGAGATTATATATATTTCTTGTGTTGCCTTTGTTATATATTTATACATGCCTTCATGTGTATACAAGTTTATATGAATATACGTTTTTTTTTTTAAACAGACCGTTCTTTAGTTTATTTTTAAAGTTCACAGTTTCTTTATAGAATTGTCAATGGCTCTTATTTAATATCCATGTGGCATGTGAGAGAAAAACAACATTTCTTCTTCAGGTAATGCTGATCATTTTTTACAGTTAATAAATATTTCTTTCAATTGATTTTTAAAATTTCTGTTCATAAAGGCATAAACTACTGGGTTGGCAATATTATAAGAAAAATACATATAAAATACGATAATGTTCATCTGTATATAGCGATGGGCCATCAGCCAAGAGGGCAGAAAAGCCAACACAAAAACTAATGTAACAACAAACAACATGGCAGCTGTCTTAAGGTTTGCTATGCGGACCTTTTCAAGCTTTGCCCGAGTTCCGTGTTTCAGTATGGCGTCCTTCTCGGCTTTAACGCCGTGTTTAATCGGTTTATCATTTGAATCGGTGTTGACAGTTGTAATTTCTGTCTCTTCCGCACTGGGTTGTGAGTCGTCACTCCAAAACAGACAGCACTTGTTCGTGACAATTTTCAGTCTTTGTTTTCGTCTTGATAGTACACTGCGATAAATTAACGCATACAAAAATGCGACAATTACGAGCGATATGAGAAATAGTGAGGAATAAATCGTTTGGTAAACGGTGAACACTTTCCGTGGCAAAATAAGGAAACTAATGTCACATATCCCTGTGTAACATATCGTACGGTTGGCATTGTTATTTTCGAGTGATGCTGATGATGCGCCATTGCCATCTACGTAAGCAGCATATGTGTCCGTCTCGTATGTGTAGTTAGAAAATATACCCGTAACTGGCGTTGAATTCATTAGATGAGTACCATTCTCAATAATTACATCTATATCTTTGAACTTGTACACGCTATATGCAAGTGATCCGATGATGCCCAATGTCACAGCAACTGCACCAAGTAGTGCAACGAGAATCTGTGCGCGCCTTGTCGTCATAGCTCGCACAAATGGATGACATATGCAAAGATATCGGTCAGATGCAATGGCCACCATTACTAACGCAGAAAATGGCACTGTCGTCGTCTGTAAAAAGTGATACATTTTGCAAACAGCATCATTCTGGACGTAATACAGCACGTATTCTATAGCCACTGTTGAAGGTATTGTTAAAAGACACGTGATGAAATCCATTCCAGCCAAAGCTAAAATAAATATTGTCGAGGTCAGCTTCTGCTTTGTGTTCGAAAACACGTAGAGTACGAGTGCATTGCCGATGGTTCCACTGATGGAGAATATTATGAGAATGACCATCACAAAATACATATTGTCATCCCATTCCACACCGCTGTCCGCTGCCGTTGAATTTTCTGATGCTGGGTTGCATGGCTCATACATCGTTCGTCAGTTGGTCTTTCTGCAATATAGAAAGGTGAAAGGTGAAAAACGTCATCAAAATAGAATGAAAAAGTATAGCTATGTGTATGTATGTATGTATGTATGTATGTATGTATGTATGTATGTATGTATGTATGTATGTATGTATGCATATATGTAAGTATATATATATATATAT
>NC_068992.1:42084996-42085760 GCF_001194135.2 Octopus bimaculoides
TATATATATATATATATATATATATTTAACACAAATATTACAATATATGTTAGTTATACGTTATTATATCTATAATATTGAATATATAATTTATACAATGGTAATATAGTTTAATGTGAATTTATATGAATTAATATATCCGAGTATGCTTTTGCGGGTTTTACAATTTGGACAGCGGTCATGTTTGGACGTTGAAATAAAAGGCTTATACCAAACATATTAATCCAATTTCATAAGCTTCTTAATGAAAATATTCATGGAATGTGCCTGAAGATTTTGACATTAGGAGAGGCACCATTCTTGTTTATCAGTAGTTAAAACTCATGTGTGCGCGAACAAATAACACAGAAAAAAAAAAAATAGTTACCAGGGTAGTAAAAAAATAACGCCTTTAAGCTTCATTCCCGTTCATCTATCGCACTACATTTCTCCACACTTATTCTATGCAAATTTTTGTCGCTTACGACGTCGAGAGTTCCAGTTGATCCGATCAACGCAACAGCCTGCTCGTGAAATTAACGCGCAAATGGCTGAGCACTCCACAGACACGTGTACTCTTAACGTATATCTCGGGGAGATTCAGCATGACACAGTGTGACAAGGCTGACCCTTTGAATTGCAGGCACAACAGAAACGGGAAGTAAGAGTGAGAGAAAGTTGTGGTGAAAGAGTACAGCAGGGTTCACCACCATCCCCTGCCAGAGCCTCGTGGATCTTTAGGTGTTTTCGCTCAATAAACACTCATAACGCCCGGTCTGGGAATC
>NC_068992.1:42086114-42093223 GCF_001194135.2 Octopus bimaculoides
TGTGTGTGTGTGTGTGTGTGTGTGTGTGTGTGTGTGTGTGTGTGTGTGTGTGTGTGTTGAAGTCTCTAACGTTCTTTCGAAACACTGACGCATCTCTGTCATACTAGCTGTCAATATATTTCAGCATTAAAATCTAAACCAGTAACAATTTTCATACCATCTCTTATAATACTTAGATATTTTTTCCGTATCATTTCATACCTTGTCATTTAAGAGATATCAGTTTCTGACAACGGTATTAGCGTAAGGCGCCGTACACGCATACATACATACATACATACATACATATATGCATGAGTATACCTACACTGATCTGTACAGAAATCTGCAGCACATCTATCCAGATTACAAGTTCAGGTTTATACCTGTAATTATTGGAGCCCTGTGATATGAAACACACTGTCTAAATATCAATCTTGGGAAATTAGACGTTTCAAAACCAGAGTGGAGAAAGCTAATTCGAAGACTACAGATCCAATCCATCACCGAAACTGTAAAAATCTGTAAAATTTTCCAGAAGTTTATCATTTAAATATATATGGACATGTCTAGATATGTAAGTATATGCATGAGAATATATACATAAAACAAAACATACACATCTGCACCTCTACATATGTGTATGCATACACGCATTCATACATAGAAACATACACATATACAGACAAAAATACTCTGTCTTTGTTGGTGAAATTCCAAAGAAGGAGCCTTGGGTGTCTAGGTTAGAAACTGGTTCTTTCTCTATTGGCAAATAATCTTGAAATAAACTGAATAATGACATACATACATGCACACCTACATATATACATACATACATACATACATTTTACATATGTATAACACCCCGCATGCACACACACGAACACATACTCACAAGCACATACATAACTTTATATATCATCATCATCATCATCATCATCATCATTTAACGTCTGTTTTCCTAGCTGAAATTGGTTGGACAGTTGGACAAGAGCTGGCAAGCAGGAAGAGGGCTCCACGGGGTTTCACTTGTCTGTTTTGATACGATTTCTACGGTTGGATGCTCTTTTATCGTGGGTTCGATTCCCTGACTAGGCGGCGCATTGTGTTATTGAGCGAAACACTTCATTTCAAGAAGCTCCAGTCCCACTTCGATTGCTGGCCTACCCGCCTAGCCAGCGGGATTGCGCTATTGTCACGAGCGATGTTTAACAACATCTGATAGCCCGGTCGGTCACGTGATCACGTGTGATACATACTCATATATACGTGTATGGGGTAGGGGTGAATACATACATAAGTGACGGTTTCCACACAGTTTCAGCTTATCAAATTAACCCACAAGTCCATAGTCAATAGTGTTCGTGTTTTAGAAAAAAATACCTGGCTAAGAGACTGCGCTAAGTCACGTGATTACGAAGTAAGGCATATATCCGTATTTGCTCATAATGCCGCACCGTGCTAAGACTAAAAGCTTGCATGAGTCATGTGTGTCCATTCCACATGTCCAATGTGCAATGAGCATAGCAGAACTAAGCTAAGTACTTTATATGTGTATACATGATTAGAAACAGCCTATTAAAAGGAAATTAATCTTTGAAAAGTTCTCCAGCAAACCACAATGAGTAGACTGTAATGAAATGGCGGAAACATATTTGACGTTGATGAATTTTTTTTTTTTTCCTTTTTGCATTCAGACATAACAATATATGAAGAAAAATAATAAAAATAATAATAACATAGACTAGAAATAATAATTAGATGCCTGGAATATAACAGAATATATCAACAGTACTTTTGTTGTCGATTTAATTGTCATCCATATCGTCCTTTCATCATTGCCAGTCGTACATTTATTATTATTATTATTATTATTATTATTATTATTATTATTATTATTATTATTATTATTATTATTATTATTATTATTATTATTATCATCATTCTCAATATCATCGTCATTGTTATTATCGTCGTCGTAGTTGCTGCTGTTGTTGTTAATATTATCATTATTATTATTATTATTATTATTATTATTATTATTATTATTATTATTATTATTATATATTTATTTATTTTTTATGTGCTAGGTCCTCGTTTCCCATTTAATAATATCTCTGTAATAATAATAATGTCTTTCTCCGAAAGATAATCAATATTACATTCTATCTTGAAGATGTCTCCTTTTTCGTATCTAATAACATCAGTAACTACTGCATTCCACTTCTTTGTTTGTGGATCTGCGAGTAAGGTTCTAGCAATAACAATTCAACTGAGAAATGGGTTCTGGAGACTAAGTTCTCCTAGAACAACAAAATGTACAACCTATCATTAAGCGCTCCGTGGTTCTACAAATTTACTGCACTTCTAGGATTCTGTAGAACTAGCTATGAATATCTTATATATATGGTTTTGTCTATTCTAATTCTTTTTCAAGTTTCCGTTCAAAATTTCCATTCTATTCCTTTCTTCGTCCCTTCTCCAGTATCTCCTGTTATTTCCTCCTTCTCCTCTAATATTTCCTCGTCTCCCTTCCTTCAATACGTCGTTTTAAACGAGTTAGTGAGGGATACGATGCATTAAGGCGTTGTTTGCAATGTCAAAGATAGCAACCAAATCTGATTTTTCACATTCTGTCGTCTTAAGAAAGAATAATATACCAGAGAATATTTCACCTATGTCTGAGTCTTATGTCTGGGAGAATAATTTCAGTAGGCTACAACATCTTCATCTGATTAAGAACTTAATTAATTTTCATTTGGCAAGATGTATTCTTTCATTGCTGTTATAGTTGTTTAGTTCTTCGATAGATCTGATCCAGCAGGTTTATGATTAGTGGTACTTTAACACTGGTCAGCCCATTCATTTCTTATAACAAACTATTCTGTGCCATATTGGTTCGCCATTAGTTTTCAAAAGTTAAACCGAGGCCGATCTCCACTCTCAAACAGGACCTTCTCCAGTCCTCTCTCTCTCTTCCTCTCTCCCTCTTTCCCTCTCCATCCCTCCTTCACTCTTACCCTCTTTCTCTCCCCTTTTCTCTCCTCTCTTCATTCCTGACCGTGTCTGTTTCTCTGTCCGTCAGAATGCTTCTGTCTCCATCTCTCCCTCTTTCTTTATCGGCCTATTTAACGCATACATTGTCTCTTACATTCTTTTCTTCCTTGTCATTCTGATTCCGTATCTCTCTGTATCCGTTCATTTGCTTTCTCTTTCTCTCCTATATGTCATAGTAATATCGGAAATATTTCATAATTACAAGAGTAAAGTAATAAAGGTACATGTCTCCACATATTTAAGGCAGCGATGCTTTTTCCGTCCAGGTTTGATTTCCTTAGATTTTACTATTGTCTGTATTCATCACTTAAATTATATCACAAATAACATAGCTGGCCATCAACCGTGCGCTTTGTGCTACATAGAATATTATACACCGGTCCACACATTATATGCGTCTATACTTACCATCAATAGCGGGAAACGCAAAAACAAGCGATGCCTGATGACTCTAAAAGCGAAACTATCTCATTTGCTTGACATTCTAAGTCTTAGAAATCATTATATTTTACCCAACAGAGCTAATTCAATAATGAAACAATATATTACTCAGAGAACTTCGATAGATTATATATGGTTCGACCAAAGATTAGCCCAGCCCATGTCAAACTTAATAGCACTACCTGTTCGGATTTACTGACACTTTTTAAAGTCAAGATTAGTGGTATCATAACCCATTCAAGTAGGAAGTTCTTGTTGAGGGACTTGTATCCAGGTACAGGTGGCTTATCTGGTATTCCTAGAAGAAATTTGTCCAAATTCCGTTTAAAGGTGATGGGATCTTCTTTGTTTTGTTTTGGGACGAAGTTAATTAAGGGAAGGCCTGTTGAGGGAAAGAAATTGTGTTTGCAGAGTATTTATGTATTTATGTGTTGTGATCCTGAATTTTGTCGGGGATGAATGTCACGTGGTCCTAACCTTGGATGAACTATACGACTTCATCTCTTTTATGTACATTATATGTAACTATATTAGACTGAGGTGGTGAAATAGTCGAACCGTTACATCGGAGGAAATACCTTACAATATATTTTCCATCTTCTTAACTGCTGTGTTCTTATCTGCTGTGAGGTTAATTTTCATTTCATTCCTTCGGGGCCGATAAATACTGTATCAGCCTATAGCCGCACAATAGCAGAGAAATCAGAGCATCAGATGCTATGACTTGCCGCATGTTGGATGTTGCGGGCAACATAGAAAAGCGGTGGTGATTGCTTCTATAGATTTATATTGATTATTATGCAGAGAAGAATACATGGTAATTAGAGTGTTATGATTAAAGGATTATGATTAAAGATCTGTCCAGAATATTTGCAGTTGTGGAATACGTAAGTCCATTAAAGATACAGGTGTTTAAAGAAACTGTGGGTTGGGATTATAATCTATACACAATGAGCATTCGTCCATTTGCTTTTCGTGTAGTCTTCGTTAATATGTGAAGGCTCATGGCTCAGTGCGTTCGGTATTCGACTCACGATCATGAGGTCGTGAGTTTCATACCTGGCAGTGCGTTGTGTCCTTCAGCAAGTCACTTAATCTCACAATGCTCCAGTCCCACACTGATGACAAAAATGAGTAGTATCTCAAAGGGCCAGCCTCGTCGCATTCTTTGTCCCACTGAATTTCCCTGGGAACTACATTAAGGCTATGTGTGCCTATGGAGTGCACAGCTATTTGCATGTTAATTTCACAAGGCGGATGTTCAGTTGACCTGATGAACTAGAACACTCATCGTTGCAGCCGACGGAGTACCAGTTATAATATTCATCAATACAATTTCGCTCTCATTGTTTTATTTTATTCGCAGTTACGTGTGTAGACATTTGGACACATTGTTATATGATAGAATCGAACTCCAAATCTCTGAGGTTGCAAACAATATTTCTTAACCGTAGAGCCTACACCTAATCAAAACAGAAGAAATATTCAAAATTCAGCAAAACGCGTATAAAAGTACTTTGTGCTGTTGACGTATTGATTTATAATGAAGTATGAACGTTTCATGTTGTGATATATATTTATCAATTATGAATATATATGTTTTCACAGCATGTCTTGAAGCAAATGTCAAAGCGGATTATATATTCGTTATAAAAAGAGAGAGAAAAAAAAACATATATTAAGAGAAAATATGGCATAATCTCATGTTATAGAGTCAACAATCTAATAAACTAGTGCATCTTATTAAATATATATGAACATCAGTTGCTTTATAGAAAGAAGACTGGTTGTTGTTGTTGTTGTTGTTGCTATTATTAATCTCAGATCAACTGTTAGACATATTATTAATATTTCCTGCCTATATCAAAGCTGTCCATTTTTTAACGAAATCTTGTGGATTCTTTCTATTATTTCTCAAATAATCCAACTACAAAGAGGACCCGGTAACGAGAACAACAGAAACTGATTCATTGTCTGGAGAGTTTCATAGTCACAAGAAGGAATGGTGGCTTTTGACTAAGACCGCATTTCATTTTGGCGCCTCCCGAGAGGCCGATTCCATACTGTATTTGAATGAGTTATTTCGGCCTACCCCATCCAGACTCTGGGCCCTGTAACAAATTTTCTTGTATTTCAGTTTATTATTGTTATTATCTCATGTTTAACTTTTGCTTTGCATTTGTACAAGTTGGCTCCAAGTCTCACCCAGAGTCCTCAAAAGACCACAAGTTCATGTTAGTGTTATGCCTATGGTGCTATATATTTGGTTTCATACATAGTGTTGTTCTAGAGAATGCATAAGAAACCATAAGAAAATTCTGAGTCTGTTTCAAAATTTGAGATTACATAGACAGTATTTTACATAGGATATGGGCAGTTCTCATGAGCACTATCTTTTGAATGTATGCCATTTTGGGGTTTCCTGGTATCTGAGCTAGGTAGGAATCGGCCCCTTTTGCTATCATTCCTAGGGCACCTATGACAACAGGTATTGTTTTAGTCTTGAGGTTCCACATGTTGCTAATTTCTATTTGAAGATCCTTATACTTGCTCAGTTTTTGTATTCTTCTTCTTCTTCTTCTTCTTCTTCTTCTTCTTCTTCTTCTTCTTCTTCTTCTTCTTCTTCTTCTTCTTCTTCTTCTTCTTCTTCTTCTTCTTCTTCTTATTATTATTATTATTATTATTATTATCATCATCAGTTTTGATATTATTATCATTTTCATTATTATATATCAGTGTTGATATCTAAACAGGTAAAAACATCGTTAGCATCTATTGTAGAACTAGCTATGAATATCTTATATATATGGTTTTGTCTATTCTAATTCTTCTTCAAGTTTCCGTTCAAAATTTCCATTCTATTCCTTTCTTCGTCCCTTCTCCAGTATCTCCTGTTATTTCCTCCTTCTCCTCTAATATTTCCTCGTCTCCCTTCCTTCAATACGTCGTATGTCACCAAACCTCTAACTTTCTTCAACTCCACTGGCAAAATTCACCTTGTTCAAAGTGAAATACTGTAGGCTGATTACGATCCATTTTCTTGAGCCTCAGACAAATATGTGTGCGAGCGGTTATGTGTGTGAGTATGTGTACACGCGTGTGTATAAGTGTGTGTTTATGTGCGTGTGTTTGTGTGTGTGTGTGAATGTGTGTATATCACTGTCATTTTATCAACCAAACTACTGTTGGTCACAATGCGCTTCCTTGCATTGTTGCACATTTCGTACCATGCCTCACATGAAACTAAATATATTGCTCAGGCCGAAAGCACTTCAGAAATTCAATATACTATAATTCATAATTGAATTTAGAGTTCATTGGAGAAAACTGTTTCGAATCCCTTGTTTCTTATAATAAATAAAGCAATTCCATTTATAAATAACCGATAATGTTACAATATCTATATAATTAATCATAAGTGTGAACTAATGTTTATAAAAATGACTTCAGTGTGCGTGCATATATATATATATATATATATATATATATGAGGAAAATAAGACTGGGTAGATGATGCTAAAATAATTATATATATATATAGAGAGAGAGAGAGAGGGGCACAGAGAGAGACAGAGAGACAGAGATAAAGAAAGAGAGGCGCAGTAATGGTTGTATGCTAAGAAGCTTGTATA
>NC_068992.1:42093771-42095210 GCF_001194135.2 Octopus bimaculoides
CTTTATATTTATTCCCTTCAGAGATTCATCAAGAATTGTAAAATGTTGAAGTTTTATTCCTTTTTGTGAGCTAGTTGATGACTGCCAGGAGTTTTATATTTGTTTTCTTTATTTCTGTAAAAAGTATGTTTGAGCGTGGTGTATTTGGAGAATTCTTTTACTAAGCATATATAACAGATTCTTGTAGGCTTGGTTAGAGAAAGAATAAAACAGTAAAAGAGTATATTCTGTTGTGTCTGGGGAGAATCATTCTCTTTTAGTACCTTACTGGTATAGTTTGCACTCATTTACTTTCATTTTTTCATTTTCATTTTTTCTTATTTATTTTTTAAAAGCTTTTCGTTGCGTCTTGCAACATTTTCAACTATTGAAAAGGTTGTAAGACGCAACGAAAATTCTAGAAAAATAAATATGTAAATGAGTGAAAATTTTACCGTTATGTGTGTTAAATTATAAGGTACTAAAACAAAATGAGTCTCCCCATATACAACAAAATATGCTTCAACACGCGAACTCACACAAAGAATCTTGCAAACTAAACCCCAAAACGAAAGAAATAAGTGTTTCCTGGGATGGTTGACTTGATAACGTGTCATCAAGCCCAAACGTTATATCAATTGCAATATATTGTTGCCTTTAGATTTTAAATGGCAGACAGGGTTTTGGTTAACTGCTAGACTTCTTGCCTATAGAATTGCTCAAATTGTTTGGGAAAGCTTTTAAATAAGTCAGATTGTGAATACTTTCGTATAGATATGACAGTGTGTGTATGTTGTTATTTGTTATGTATTGATTGTTGAATAGTTAATTTTTCCAATAATTTTAGTAACACAAATAAGAACATCATTAATAATAAATAACATGTGATTGCTTACTCTCGTTTATCTGGAAAATTATGTATTTACTAAAAGAAAAACCTCTTTTACATGTTTAGTTTAGCGAAAATATTTTTATAGAAATTATTTTCATTTCCTTCCTGCATTTTTCATCATGTTTTGGGCTTTTATAGACCAGAGAGCTCTCTAATCTGTTACTTCCTGATATTTCTAGATGTTTTCTCAGTGAGATCTTTGGTAATCCTATTGCTAAGCAGTCGAACAGTTAAGCGAAATCCCTGTCAGCCACTCAAAAGACTAAAAACCAATTTATTGCGATTGATAAAATTTTTGACCATCCCAGAAAACGCCAGTCTATTTAATCATTGTCTTCACTGTCTTACAAACTCCTCCAAAAATAACTCATATATGCTTTCTCAAAAATTACTCACGCACATGCCTACGCACATATCGATTGAAAAGGAAAAGAACATCTCAAATGACGACTCCCGAACACCCTTTTTCCTACACCGGTCACGAACGATTTCAACTCTTGACTTTTTAACTCACTCTCTCCATCTCTCTCTCTTTCTTACCCACTTATACCCACACACATGTATATAT
>NC_068992.1:42095581-42104388 GCF_001194135.2 Octopus bimaculoides
ATATATATATATATATATATATATAACTTTATATTTAAAAAAAAAGTTTTTATGATGGTGTATAGAAGAATATATTAATCAATGAAATCCCAACTTAGTTTGATTTACCTGTTTTATTATTTGCAATTTTTACAATTTTACAATTCTATAATTTTACAATATTGATATAGTTAGTACTTTCATGCGTTATGCACTCATCAGACGTATTCCACAATTGACAACACGGTTGTCAACTGTAGAACAGGTGGTCATACAACCTAACGAAGGGACTTGTATAGTGTTGTTGGGCATGTAAGAAACAGATGCCAAAAAAAGAGCGCACTATACTTCAGTTAAGGAAGGACAGAGTTGGTAATGAATTCCTCGGAACAGCAAGAATGAAAACTGCTTTGTCAACTGAACAGCAACAACAGTAACAATAACAAGAATAAGAAATACTAGAAAAACGGCATCATAAATTTATATCGCATTGTGCAGAGGAAGTGATTTCGGTAAGAATATAGATAGCTGTGTGCATACATTTTAGAAGCGATGTCATACGAGGGTGTCGCTTAGTGCTAATGACAGTCTAGTTGAGTAGACCTACTAGTAGAGGCAGTTCAGCCTTGATCATCGCACCACTTCATTAAGTACGTTTTTTTTCTCTGATAAAGTGCAATAAATCCTTGAGTTCAGTTTCGTTTCAGAATATGTAACGGTGTGATTTGAGAGAGATGTGTTTGGTATCCATAGGGTTACGTCGTTGGGGAGGGACTGATTGAGGACGAAAGGTTAAGAGGGGGAAGAGAAAGAAAGTCACCTTTCAGCTGCAAACGAGTGTGCGTTATCCTTTCGCTAAATGTTTTAAGTGCCTACGCAGTCGTGAGCAAACTTAGATACCCTTTCGATCCTCCTCTTCTTTGACCCAGCGACACAACCAGAAAATATCAGATAGAGGGAGAGAAGCTGCTCCAGCTCTCAGCCGGAACTGATTTTCTGTTGAATACATCAGAGAAATGTCAACGGCAAATGGAATCGAAACCTTTTGAACATGAACTGAACCGAAACCCTTCGGACTTGAGCTAAACAACCTCACCACTGGCTTTCACAAAATGTGATGCTTGCTGTACCTAGGTTTTCCAAGTCGGTTACCCATCTTAATACTAACCAAGCTCGGCGTTGTTTAACTGCGGTGATCAGACATGAAGCGATGCATTCAAAGCAAAATAACCGTATAACGTTTGAAAGAAATAATATAATGAATATACTATAGAAAATATTGTAATGAAGATAAACATTGAGGCAGCACTTACTAACATTACACTGTTACTATACTCAATAGAAATTCCAATTCTATGGCAACTTGAGGTAGTAGCTGCATGATAAAGGAAGAACTCGATTAGCATAGGTTTTGAAGTATTTATCAATGCTCTATTATATGTCGGCTTCAGTATAATTTCCGATAAAACAGATGTGTATGAGAAGTGAAGGTATTAAACTATATAAGTAACTGGTAAAATTGGACTCATTAATCTTTAGCTTGTAACAGCGAAATAGCAGGCTTGATCTAATAGGTATAACATATTGATAGAGTCCAAATTAAGTTTGACAGTGGCCAGTAAATAGGTATCTGTATAGCGCAACTGTGATTAAATCATGGAAGCGGAATTTATCAGCCAACAGGTCAAAATTGAATAAGACAAGAAAGATGTTAGGACACGGTGCTGGATATTTATTATCGAAGTGAAGAAACTGTGGAATGTAGAATATTTTTATATTTCCTATTTCACTTCAGCTAAATCATGAATAATTTAATTAGGACATGCTAGCTTAGGGTATCATTACGCAAATTGTTTAGTAAGGAACGGTAATAGAATGCTGGTGTTGTAGTCACATTCTATATATTTCACTCTAGCAATGCTGTCGTTTGTTATATTGTAACTCTAACTACACTAACTGATTAAATATGGCTTTGACAAAGTTTACAACGATATTAGTTCCAATTACCTTCTCTCACCTTAAATATATTCATGTAAATAATGACAGTATCGGCTACGTGACGAACAAAAGACCTTTCGAAGTGGAGTTGTGCATGTTTACTTCCTGCGTTTCAATCTTGCCATGATAAGATTTTCTTTCTTTCGTCCTTCCGAGCTCAATGAAATAAGTACCTGAGGTAGATCTGATAGATTTCACCAATCTTCTAAAATACAAAATCATTTGCTTCTATTAGACATCTCTAATAAAAGGAGTCAATCAAAATCAGAGTGGTATATTTCCTTAAATATCAGTTTGTTTCAGTCACAACGACGTAGGAATTGTAATCATTGACGACATGGCAAGTTTTAATTGTTGGCATCGGCTCGAGAACCTCAAACTTTATTCCTTTCAACGCCACCGTAAGTGCTATATCATTTGTATGATGGGGAACATATTCCAACAGCATTTCCCAAATGATGATGGCATCAACTTTAAAATACACCTAAGGATTGGTCTCCATACCTTCCATACTCTACAAAAATTATACTTACGTCACTTCACAGCACTTCATCTCAACTGGCCCGAATCCTTTTAAGGAAGAAAAATATCTCATAGTATTCAGATGCTTACTGGATGTATACCACCAAGAAACTCCAGATAAATCAACTGGATATATCCTTGCAAACAATAACTTTTTCGCCGAATGGGTTATGATGCCAGAATATGACTGTTATATGAAGCATCATTAAATGTTTTTTCCAAGTGGTGCCACTTAGTTAGTCGTGGTTTGGCCCATTGAGGCCGAAACCTATCAATGTATCTAAGTGTCTAAGTACGCAAACAGGGAAGGATTGAAATCATTTTTGCTCAGGATGATTAAAGATAAGTTGTTTCGTAGTAAGAGTATTATGTGTATGTCAATTCCAAGTCACTACCGATAAACTAGTTTGTTTTCATACAGAAGCCTAAATGAAGTATTTTTAGCCAACTCTTAGAATATATCTTTCTAGTGCAATCGTTTAAATATAATTTGCATTTGAAATAGCCAAGAAGAAAAGGAAAAATACTTCGTGAGACATTGAATATGTCTTGGGAATGTGAAGTAACTACAGGATACATTATGTCGTGGTAAATACAGGTGACATTAATATCATGAGGACTGCAGAAAATATTAGTGTGTTAGCAACAATATTAGCGTTTTAGCAACAAGTGAAAACTAGAAAACACTACAGTAATGACCACTGAAGGATATATTAATATCAGGCCAAATATAAGAGATAGGAACCTCGTGACAACGATAACATACAAGGATATGTCAGAGGATATAAGAGTCACTAACCGAATTTATATAACTAAAGTGATATTATCCCAGTATGTGATATATGTGAGTCGTTCCAACCAGAAGCTGCAATCAGGTGGTGTTGAAATTAATATAGCGTCTTTTATGAGATATTTATATTGGGATGACTATAGGATACATTAATATAACAGTATGCATAGGAGATAATACTTTCATGGCGATATAGATGACATTATGAGCGTGGAACAATAGAAAACAGAAAAACCATTGCCATGACGACACATTGATATTGCGGTAATAATTAAAATAAGATTCAGTTAGTCCTCAGTTGTAAGCAGGTGTTCCTTGGTTAAGTGTACGATACTTTTGCTAATTTTTAGGTGCTTATATTGTCAAGACATGATGTGTATAAAGTATTAGCTCCACCTCACACATGGTACAGTAGAACATCTAGGATATAACAGTTGTAGATTGAGAGGGTTACACCAACGCACAATTGATACTCATTACGGCTGAGTTGAGTGAGCAATATGATGTGAAGTTCCAATTATTGAACTTGTGATCCTGAACACGGAATTCAAATCACCTGACCACGTTTCTTCAGATTGTAATGATTACGAGAGCCAATAATTTCACGCCAACAGAGACCACTCTGGAACATATTAATATAGTGGAAATATATGTAAAATTTGGATGATTTTACCTCAACTTTGAGAGTCTCCCACATGTACATGCCACACCGCATTCTCCCTTAAACGTTTCCTCTTTTTAAAATCAATGGCACCTTCTCATTATTTTAAAAATATTTTTCCCACCACATTTTCTCATTCGTTTATTTTTCTGATAAAGGACTAGCGTCGGAAACGTCAGGACATTTTCACTTCTTTTAAAGCATTGACCAAATGCAAGATGTGCTAAAGCTTGTTCTTCCCGTGTTTTCTACTTTATGCACTCATTGCATGGCAAATTGCAGCCTTACATTATTGCAATATATAGAATGAGACTAAAAGATTTATATAGAAATATATAGAATGAGACTAAAAGATTTATATAGGAATATGTAGAATGACATTAAAAGATTTTATGACTGGTTCTAGTTGCGTTGACGTATGGAAAAATATATTTCGAACGTTCTGGCCATGTGGCAGAGGAATGGCAGGCATAATTACAAAAATGGTTGACTGAAAATGTGCTAGAAACAAGGCATGGTGGTTTAACATGCGCCAGCAGTGCATTTTATTTCGATATTATTATAAAATGTAATATAACATACTTCCATAGCAACGAAAATAAGTAGATTAATAAATATTGAAGAATTTTCTACGGGGATGATGAAAAATAATATGTCTACCATCTACCTTCATATTGAAATAAAATAAATATTTGTCTTTCTTAAAAAGAAAACCATGAACTCATTCAATGTATCTGCTTGCAGCTTTCTTGTAATCCTGCAGCTGTGTCATTTATATCCGGTTAAACCTTTTGTCTGCAGAAAAGAACAGTTAATTTTGTCTAGTTTATTCATGTTGAATTGCAATTTACATTGTTAGTTTGTCTTTTCCTTTATTGTTTAACATAAAAAAACAACAACAATAAAGCTATCATACCCATATTTGTTTGGATGCTGAATAAACATTCGAAATAGACCCAACAAAAGAACGAATAGATTTGAAGTGATTTCTTCTTAAGTGGAATGGAAATGTTGTTGTCAGAGATTTGAAAGAATGCTTGTGTTGATGTGGCTTTCTCAGATATATTTTGTACGTAATATGTATATAATATCCAATGTAAATCCTTATAAATATATGCATGCATATACATGCATACATATGTATGCAATATATATATATGCTTGTGTGTGTGTGTGTATGAATGTATATATGTATCTATGTACGTATATATATATATATGTATATATACATATACATACATACATATATACATATGTATATATGTATGTATATGTATATATATATATATATATATATATATATATATATATATAATCTTAGACCAGTAGCTCAAAATCCTTTACCGGTGTTTATAACAGATATGACAATGTCTTGTGCACTTCATTTTCTCTATCACTCTAAACGTTATTAGATTTGGAATAGATGTATGTATAGCATTCATAGTATACATGAAAATAGAGAACGGCACTAGCTGTAATATTTTCTCTCGGAATTTCTCAAAGTGACGTGTGAATATAGATAAATCGCTCAGAGAATTGTGGGTGGATCGTAAGATGTCATTGATTCGACTTCATTTCGTCCCTTAAGTGCGATATAGCCACAAATATTTTGAGCTAAGGTGAAAAACTATATGCCGGAATATAATCAGCGCTACACGTAGCATTCAGTCTTGTGTGTGAAAATGCCTAGTCTAGAATGAGCGTAATATACGCACTTAAAACAATTTTTTTTAGTGCCGTTTTATGGTTATATATACATTATGAATCAGCGTATTAATATGACGACGCTAGAGAACATAGGCACTAAGTTGGTGCACATACAAATCTATTTTGTAAAATCAAACTTCTTAATAGTAATAAGTACCCTAGTAATATATCAGTTTTCTAGAATGTTAAATTCTAGTGAATATGAATGAAGTGAGATGGACAAAGAATCAAATTTGTATACAAATCGTTATTCTATTTTCTCCATTGTCTCTAATGATTGTTCGGAACTATTTCTACTCCATATTCATTGCTTGCCCTTTTTACATGAACCTTTGTTAATCTCATTAACACCCAAACCCTCTGTGTTCACCCTGTATCTACATTATATATTCACAAACACACCATGATGTGTTATATTTTCCTTGTATCTTTCCAGTGCTGGCCGTTCGGTGTAAAGAGAAACTGCGTTGGTTGTTTATAGGAGAAATATATTATCGTACAAATATATTGAAATTAAGTACTTCATCCGTTGATATGTTTAACATTTACTTTTTAAAAATGTAGTGGAACCGTTAACATTTATGTTGTAACACCTTTCGTTTGGAGTAGTTCAATTTAATAATTAAGATACGTCGTATCGTGGTGTATTAGTATAGGCGTAATGCTTTAATGTTTATATATGCCATACATAGCAGTGAATTGGAGAATAAATAGGATGTGGTCAATGTTGGGAACAGCTTTGATCACATATCAGTTCAATCAGGATTGACCTCCTATTAATCTATATGATAAGACACAATCAACATGTGAGGATGATTGTTCACAAGGGACATTCATTATTAGCGATATATACTGAGTGCAGCTTCATATCTTTAATTATATTTTGGTATTAATCCCCATGTTAAAAAGTAAAATTAGAATGACAAATGCAGCGTGTTCTTAGTCAGACTTTAATATTTTCTGATCAGAAATAGAAGCTTACCTGTCGGTTACACTAAACACGTTTTTCTTTTAAATCATAGAAATATTTCTGTGTTTCTTATTTGTATGTCAGCTATGTTTAAAAAGAATGAAGATTTCTTGCAGTCCTTGACTATAGTGCATTTTATTTATCCTTTGTGGTAAAGTGCCCGGTAGCTATAAATACACCTTAATACAGTTCTTACAACTGCTGCAGCAAAACTAAACTATTCTATGAAAATCAACTTCTATGTTCTGTTAAATTCCTAGTGATACGTTCTTGAGGATCAAAAACGTTCTATCACATTGTGGAAATTAGATGGTGAATATGAGCGAGAGAGAGAAAGAGAGAGTCAAAGAGAGAGAGAGAGAGAGAGAGAAACAGGCAGACAGACAAACAAAGAGAAAGAAAGGGAGAAATTGTGCAGCAAGACAAACGACGAAGCTGGAGTAAATAAATGAGAATTGTTAATCAAGACTGAAGGCAAAATAGAAGCAATTGATAGGCAAGATTATTTTGCACAAACCAGAATGAGGAAACAGGATTGAAGAGAAAGCATAACTGAAGAGAATAAACAAAATTTCCTAGAAATTGCACAAAGGATTCGAAGGAAATGACAGGATGTCATTACCGAATGGAAAAATGTTTATGGCTGTCTCTGTACCACAAAATTGGCTGTCGAATTTCTATGGGTACTTCTAGTGAAATAATGAACATTTATACCGTTCTGATCATTCGAGACTTTAATATTTCTGAACTATATTTTTTCTCACGGATGAACAGCTTTGTAGCTAGGAATCAGAAAAATAATTCAAATAATTCAAGAATATGTATTTGTTTGAGGGCCTCATTACACTATTTTAAGCTATCGGATTCCAGACGAGGCGAAACTGAGAGAAATGACATCACTTAAGATTGGAATACTATTTTAAATATGTCATGTATAGATCGCCGAAAACAGGATCTGCAAATACATAGCATGTATTATATATGTATATACACATGTAGGTATAAACACATATATACACACACACATAAGCGCAGATAACATCTTTGCAAATGGCTTTGAGAAATACGTGGGTATATGTACAATACAATGTAAAACGTTTACAATCACAGACTCTGATACTAAGTGAAGGCTGGCATCATGCTCCACACATCATACTGAAAAAATACTGATTAAATATTGCAGTGTATGAGGATTTCGAAATGTTCGCTTTCTAATATATAATCATTTATTTCTTAAGTAGAGAAAGGACAAAAAACAAAAAACAAAAAAAGTGAATTAAATAATCAGATGTATGTGTTTATTTTAACAGATTTCTGTAAAAAAAAAAATAATTTCCTTAAATTTTACGTTTTTGTGAAAACAAATAAAATGTGATATTAGAATAATTATAAATAGGATTACTTTTACACAAATCAGAAGGAAAACAACCATTTGCGTTCATTAGTAAAACAGGTTTATATTGTTCTTTTGTTTTGAAACGGGAAGTTTGGTTTGAGAAAAATGCATACCCTGCATGTCAAATAATTAGTGAATGACTTGTTATTATTAACTTTCCAAAGTTTAACTGTCTCGTTTAATTCGTTTTACAATGCAATGAACAAAAGTGGTCGCTGAAAATTGCACTCGTTGTTCCTTTGATGGGAAGCTAGTATAAATTAAAATCCATATTAGCAAAGAACATATTTGATGGACATAAAAATAATTATCTGTCAGGATTTAGCCGTCTTGGTTGTAAATCAGATGAAGAATGTGGATAACTATTTGACTCAATTGTTATTATTAAGTGCTTAAAATAACAGTTAATGGGAGATTAAAAAATATAATGAAAAACGTGGCACTATTGCGTAAACATTATTTTCATAGCACGTGTTAAAATCGCATTATGGTACAGGCATTGGTTTCAGTATTTCACTTGATCAGAGCGACAAGGGATTGTCCGTGCTACATGGAGAAGATTAAACACCCACGCATGTTATTTTCTATTGCACAGTTCAAGTTCGTTCCGTTCCCCGTCGTTATTTATAGATTTGGTCGATATACGTCAGTGAAAAACACCCGAGTAAACATGATTAAATACACATTTAAATACGTACAAATCTTATATACATAAAATACGTGCGTGTGTGTATGTTTGTATGTATATATATATATATATATATATATATATATATATATATAT
>NC_068992.1:42104647-42109053 GCF_001194135.2 Octopus bimaculoides
ATATATATATATATATATATATATATATATATATATGTATGTTGCGGTTTCAATCGCCATTTCGTAAGTTGTTTTTTTATATTTATTCGTTTCCTCGGATTCATCAGTTCGTATTAAGAATAACTGTGGCTTTGAGCCGTTTTGACTCTTATTTCTAGCAATGTTGTGTACTATCTTTACCCTGATAACAAATATATATATACATACATACATACAGTCATGCATGTTCTAGTGTGATACTGTATTTTTTCCAGACTTTACATAACTATGTTAATAGAAAAGAACAGAAGATCAGACGAAATTAGAAAGTCTAAGAATTAACGCTCTATCAATGTATACACAATGTACATGCAGAAAATACGTTTAGAGTGAAGGAAATAGTTCATGCTTTCTTCTCCAATCTTTACTTCTACTGAACTTAAAACAAACGTAAAGAATGTACTCAGAATTCAATAAACTGCGAAAAAAATGCCGGTAAGCATTTCGCCTTGGGTGTCAACGGTTCTGCCAGCTGGTTACTTTAACATAAAGTAATAACGTAAACCAAAATTCTGTATCAAGTACAATATTCTAAGAGTGGAACGTGGAACCAGCCTAACACTATGGTCAACTGTCGTCAAACCATTGTTTTGTTGAATCCCAGGCCAATCTCAGTAAATAACTTTGACCATTCAAGCTATGAACAAGCAGTCTATTTTTCGGTATATTTAAGAAAATGTTCTCTATTATGTGCTTCAAAAGAGTTTGTCATTTCAGGAAATTTTGCTGCCTTTTCAATTTGTCGGAACGATTACGCTGAATTACTTTGTGATTCTTAAATTCATGAATTCAATCAATATGTTGATAAAAGAATATAAAGAGCTAAACATGAAAGAACGGATTTTCATCAGAACTTACATGTGAGAGATTAGCTGTTGCATAATTCTAGAAAATAATTAATGAAAAGATACCACACGTGATTTCAGCTTAGATACAGAACGTAAGCTTGCTTTTCAAAAAGAAACAAATCTTACAAAAGGGTTAAAATCTGTCTTTCCAAAGTATAACAGATTTAGGAAGTATGCTAAACATGTAGAATTGACATTTCGGCAGTCTACAATTAACAGAAGCTATTAATAAAGTCAAAGAAATCTTCTGGCGCGTAATTTTTGAGCACACACACAAACACACACACACACATACACGCACAAAGAAAGAAAGAGAGAGGGAGGGATAGAAATAAAGAGAGAGAATTGGGGAAGAGAAAGAGAGGGTGAGAGGTAAAAAGAAGTTAGAAATGCACTTTCAGAAAATTGGTTAATAACCAACGAAAGTAGTGATATATGGAATGTCATTGGCCCGGACCCTTTTTGTCTGAGCTAAATCATTAGAGGGTGTTTATCAGAGATTGTAACAGTTCCTTCTGTCTCATGGATATTGTTATCCATTGAAGCTGGCTGTCTGTGTTTACGCTTAGCTGCTATCGTTTCTTAGTTTGTTCTGTTGATTTTAGAGTATTTCTGATTGTTTAGTACCATCGTGACGTCGGTCAATGTATTTGGGGAATTCAATTGTTTATTTGCTGACGTCAAAATTGTTGGTTATCTCATTTATCCAGAGCAAACTATAGGCCAATACACAGATGACGTCATTAGTCAATTTGGAAGTTCCGTTTGTTTTTTGTTTGTTTATCAAATGATTTAATCGACGATTTCTGAGCAATTTGTCACAGTTTCGAATTTAATGCATGGACTACGATTTATTCATTTGCAGTCTATGTTTTTGAATAAATAACTATTCGTTTCTTGTCCGTAATCACTTTGTAGCTTTGTTTAAACAAAAACAAGACGCAAAGATAAAGTTAGTGTGGAAATTTTCTTTGCACATATATCTAAATAGAATCGGTTTTATATTAGAATCTCAATATTATTGCCTATGAATAGATGGTTTGTTTCCCAAAGTAATACTCGATCATGAATGTAATCACCATTACAACCCCTATAATTAATATATTAAATCTCTTGACAAAGAGGTGAAGGGATTTGAATTCGTTAGATCTCTCTTATTTGAGGTTGATGCATGTTCCAAGGGTTGAAGCAGAAACATTTTGCACCATTTGGGTTCTTCTTTGGCGGGCCATTTGGCACTGGAAAGTGATTTCTTTAGGGATTTTAGTTGCTTTTATTGCTTTTATCTGCTTAGAATGTTTCAAGTGTATTAGGCATCCCAGGATCTTCTTGCAATAATCAAATATCCTGAGAGATAATATGGTATGTTTCTGCACTCCTTGATCTGTGTGTTATGTAAGCTAGAATGTTTGGTTAACGGGACTAGCTGTTTGTTCTGTTAATTCTTAACGAAATGCTGTTTTGATACATCCAATTCCGTTAATAATACATTTTGTTATAATTCATTAAGTGCTATTTGCTTTCGTCTTTGGAATTTCTCATTCTGAATTTCAAAATCGGAAATGAACGTGCACATTTAAAATCTGATCATTCTGGATCTTGAAACTCAGACTACATGGTATATTTGTTTTGGTGTGCTGTGAACAGAAGGAAGTGTAGAGTAAATATTGTTTTGAATCTGTCTGTATGAAGTGAATGTCGTTACGAAGTCTGTCATTTAGACAAATAATAAATCCAGGAAGAGTTGTTGATTTTGACTGTATTCTGTTGTGAAGTGTATATTGTTTTTTATGCTATACGCCAGGTTTTGAAGCTATTGATAAGGTCACTACCGTAAATCTGAAAACTGACTAACAATCCAGGTAGCTTGTCACATTTTGTAGAAAGTATTCATTGAAGTTGATGCGGTACCATAATTATTATCAAACATATATTCCAACTACTAGGTATGCTATGATTAAATTCGCATAAGTAAAAGTCAGCTTTGTTACCATTGCTGTCCTTGATTCTTATTTGTAGATGCAGCCATTTCAATTCGAAAAATATTGTAAGTTGAATCTAATTCCTGCAGTAGTTAGTATATTTCTCTGTTCGGGTTAGGGATTCAGTAGGGAATTGTGAAAACCACAAGTCCATAGTCATGTGGGGGAGCAGTATATACACATACCACATCAGATAATACAATAATGGTGTTTTGCTTAGCCCATTTTGTTCAGAAGGTGGATTAACAGAACCAAATCACAGGCTTGATCATATATCTTCATATTTACTAGATCTGCGAGTCTCAAAGGCCGGCTACACTTGGCTTTAATTTATGGTTGTTTGGGGCTGGAAAGTTTATACATGTTCAGACTGAAAGTTTTTCGGAATCATTGAAGAATGCCGTATAAATTGCCGGATTAGGATTCAGATTTTCTACAGTAGTTACATTACTTTTGTATTGAACGTATTTTTGTGTAGAAGAATGATACTTTCTTGTTTCACAATACTTGACAACATACTTGTTTCTAATATGCAGCAAAAAACTTAAAACTCAGAGGGACGGCTGATCGATTCATGCAAGCTTATTGCATGAATAAGAGGGGCATTATTTTATCAGTCACGAAAAAAGGAAATGCAAAATTGATATAATCGATGTTTGAAATTAGACAAAATGCTTGTCAAAATGCTTGTCAGACATTTGACAAAATGCTTGTCAAACATTTTTTTATCTACGGGTGTTTTTGATTACTCTTTTATTTTTCTAGACCCTCACAGCCATTTGCTTTTTAAGAACTAGTGTTGTAAATACTTCTTTCAAAATTCTCATTGTGTCTTGCATATTAATTTATGTTGGTGGAACTATATAAATCTTTAGAGAAAAAAAACCAAGCTGTTGTTTGCAATAAATATATCTAAAAGCAAAAGTTTTTCACCTTTAAAATAGATCTGTGAATTCCAATTTATGTTTTCGTCTTACGCGAAACCATCCAAAAATCTTATATTAACCCCAAGGAGACACATGGACACCGGTTGAAGAGCACTGACTTAGAACGTTAAGAGACACAACACATACTGCAAAGCAATTTGTCCAACACTCTAACGATTCTACCAGCCCACTACATTAAAGGCCTTTTATTTAAACGTTGGATACAATCAGCGCCCTCTAACGCACACTAAAGAAACAATAAGTGTTAATTCATTTGGAATCTTCCAAGACTGCATTTATAGATAAAATCTTAGTCTCATATTATCGCAAGCGTTGCTATGTGGTAAGACGTTTGGTTCACAACCACAAGTTTCCGGGTTCATTTCACTGCGTGATACCTTGGCCAAGTGTCTCTTAACATGTGGTGTAGGTGTGTATTCTAACACACCAGTGTAGGTGTGTTTACCTGCCTGTTAGACGCTCGGCAAACGATTACGATAGAATAAGCACCAGGCTTGAAATATATGAACTAGGTTTAATTATATTTTTGATTATAGTATATACACCACTACAGATCCACGTCCGCCCGCGCACATACGAACCCACATAGA
>NC_068992.1:42109063-42112303 GCF_001194135.2 Octopus bimaculoides
TATGGTGGCAGAGACAGGCTGACATTCAGACAGACGAGCGATAGCTGGTTGAAGAAAATCGGTGTGTCACGTGCCCAAATCTGTTTGCTATTTCGTTTATATCAATTTTATTTTATCCATAAAATAATTAGCATACAAATTGCTGGGTGCATAACATCAACACAACTCACGACGGCAGTGCTCCAGCATGACAGCTCTCCAGATGCTGAAATACAGCAGGATGATATAAGAAATAAAAATAGTAACACGCAGTGTATAATGTGTCTGTTTTCAAAATTATATGTATGGTTCTCTTTATTAAGGGGCAGGTTTGATTTTTGTCTTGTAGTTGAAAATATAAAATATAATAGTTTCTTCGTCGCTAATTAGTCTAATGATTACAGATGCTATAGAAAAGCATCTCTAACCCCAATGCAATTATGTAATTTGTTAGAATTAATTGTATTAATGTTGTTTACTTGATTAATTAATTTATGAACATTTCACTGATTATTTTTTGTCTAATTAGTTTAATATCTCCATGAACTGTTTAAAAAGAATTTACTAACGATGTTACATATTGAAATCGATTCGTTGTTTAATTAAATCAGGACAGGAACTTCTTCGATTTAACAACCTATATTCATGTCAAATTAGAAATCGATAGTTATCATCTATATATTATCCATTTATAGCGCATGCGTAAAGAAAAGGATCTAGTAAACGTTTGGTGAGGAAGTATGAGTCGGGTATGAGTCGGGTAGGAAAAAGGGTGGATCAATGCGTGGAATTCAAAATATCGAGTTAGACGTTTGTTCAAAGATTTTGTAAAGTTATGTCTAAAATTGGAGTCTGTTATATATATATATATATATATATATATATATATATATATATATATATATATATATATATATATATTGGTGGAATGACTTCCGTGAAGGTTTGATGCTTAGAATATATTGATATTGTCTTAAGGCTGCTTGCACATATAATTGATTGTTTCGTCCTGTGTCTGATTTGATACTCACAATTTGGCAGGATGGATAGAGTCCTTGCGAAATAAAATGCCACATGTTGCCTTATCTGTTTACCTTCTGAGTTCAACTCTTGATCATGTCTTCCTGAATTTTTCTTCGTGGCCGAGAATCATAAATAACGATCGATAAAATGATAACAGCAAGTGGTTGACGAAGGTTTTACGCGGTCACTCAACGTAAAGCAGCAACCAAATCTCACCCGTATTATATCCTAACGTCTTAAAGAAGAAGAAAAGATTGGTTAACGATGTAGTTTTAGATTTAGATAAGAAGGGCTCTCTAACAGACTGCTCAGTCATGCCTAAAGCCTTCGGATCAATGGACCACCCGCGCCAGACATTACTTGGTTTTACATGATAGTTTCTAATTGAGGCACAATTCCAGTAAATTTGAGTGAAGACAATAAGTCGATGTTGTTTACAGATCTTTACAGTACTTCACAGATAATTCATCTGAGACATCCTGGAAAGATGGAAGGCAAAAATGACCTGGTGACATCTGGATTACGCCATAGATATAGAAACCTTTAGATTTAACTTGGCAAATATCAGTGAAAACGCACAGCATTAAGTAACCGCCCAAAAGATAACCTAGGTCTGAAGAAACAATGAAAGAAAATTATAATTACGGTAAAGATGAGACGATAATAGTTCGTATAGTTTATAAATAAAGTGAAATTACTACCAACGGCAGCAGAATATATTTGTATATGAACAGAATTTACTTCTGAACGCAACTGAAAATTTGTGTTGGTGCAAATCCTAATTAAAACTGGCTGATTTATTTCAGTTTGAAAATTAGAAATTATAACATCCTTAAATTGAGTTGAAGAATTGTAAAGCCGTATGTACTGTTGCAGTAATGTTTCTTTTTTGAATAGCTGTCTCAATCTAAAAGAGTAAAAATATTTGTTACAAATGCTTCTGGCCAGTTCATTAACAAGATTTACGTTCTTTAATGGCTTCCATAATTATTCTGTATTGCGAGACTAAATTCCGGAATAGATAAATAATTTTTCGGATTATGTTTGAATAAGAAATTTAATATCATTCTTCAAAATAAAAGAGAAATTGAAAATAATTTACGATTAAAAATGTTATATGATCTAAAGTACATTAAAGTAAATGTAAGATTTTTGATAAAACAGCTTGTGAAATGAATCTAAAGTATATAAAGCAATGCCTTTTAGTCAACAGTAATTTTATATATTTGCCGGAAGACGGAAAGGAGAGATTACGAAATTAGATTTCTTCTAAAATAAAGTATACCATTATATTACTCCCTAATTAATGTATCAATAATTTATTTAAACTGCTGAAGTTAAATATAAGCAAGGTTTGTCCCACTTTTGCCACCTAAATCCGTTGAATCCCCGAAAAGCCTTACATACAATATATACAATTCATAACACTGAAAATAAGGAAGAATTCTATCTAAATATTCATTATTTACTTAATCATGCTTTGCGGTTGCAAATATATCCGATTCACTGGAAGAGCAGGTAGAAACCCCTGCGAAATTTCTTCTGCCTTTCTATGCGCTGAGTCATAATATCACCGAAGTTAACATTGTCTTTCATTCTTTAACGAGAAGAGTAGGGGATTAATAGGTCCGATGGAATCATTTGCTTGTCACATCTGTGAGAGAGCTGGTACAGCATAGTGTAGCGATTTAACCTTAACGTTCATCATCATAAAAAAAAAATTGTTAGCGAACCCTAAAGGTTGAAAGGTACATTTAATCTCAGTGCAATTTGAACCTAACACAAGCACTCAGAACAGGCACCGCATGGGTTTCTTTTTTCGATACACCATATAAACAATTCCCCACGTTGGAACACATATTATACAATTAAATGCATATACTGTGTTTACATATACACATGTATACATATACATATATTTATGTATGTGTGCATGTATACATACTCACAGATATATATATATATATATATAATTATATAAATAATATATAAATATATGCATATATGCATACATATATGTACATACCTACATATATATGTATATATACTAGCGTATATGGGTACAGAACATAAAAAAAAACGTGAACAAAGTGAAAAACGTGAACATAGAAAACAAAAACATAGAAAAGGAACAATTTTCGAACAACGAAAGAAACAATTAGAGAAACGAGACATGCAACATAAAAGAACATTCCCTTCATCAGTTGATCCCTGTTTTATCTATTCCATGTTTCGAAG
>NC_068992.1:42112605-42115632 GCF_001194135.2 Octopus bimaculoides
ATATATATATGGACAGATAGATAGATAGATAGATAGATAGATATATAGATAGATAGATACATACATACATACACACATATAGATACATAGATAGATAGATGGATATGTGTGTATATAATATTTTTATTGTCGTTCTTACAGTCGCTTTTAATATTCATGGTGTTAACTTTACATTTAATTTCTGATCTGTGTACTAAAAGAGCTTTAGATTTCAAGTTACGTAACTCAACCATATTGAAATATTGTATATCGTATTAAAAATAATTTGAAATATAACAAAGTAGAATCTTTTATTGGGTCCTCATAAAAATAAGATGTTTAAAGATGTTACAAAATAGATTTCGTCACTTATTTTGAATCCATTTCATCTTTGGAAAGTCTTTGTTGTGTCTTTTGATCTTTATCAATAAATTCATTTTCTCGCACAAATGACTCTTGATGACATCTAAGAGAAATACTAATATATAAAAAACATTTTTCGTTTAAATTATGCATTATATATATATATATTTTGTCAAATCTGATATAAAAGAAATGTATATTTATTACAAATTTTGCTAAGGCAAATATTAATTTTAAGGTTATATTAAATGAAATACTTTGGCAGCGAAAAGTTAGGAATCGTTAGATCGGTGTATAGAACTTCATACTATTTGTTCCCCGCTTTCACCCTCTGAATGCAATTCCTAGTTAAGTCTAAACTGCTTTTGGATTCTATAACGATAAAACTAGTGAAAGCTCGGGATCCATTTTTGTCGCTCCTTGTGTCGCTTTCGCTTTCTCTATCGCTCCATCGCTCACTCTCTCGTTCTCCCTCTCTTAATCTCTGTCTCTGTCCATCTAGCTATCTGTCTGTCTCCGTCTGTCTGTCTCTTTCTCTCTCTCTCCCATCTAAATTGGGCTAAGTTACAACGAAACAGATTATTCCCAACCCCCGTTTCCGTTTTAACCAATGATCTACTGCAAAAAATGGAACCTGTTAATGCACTGAAATCTTTTTCTAAGGCAGCCCCTTGACTAATGCAGCACAAAAGGGAAGAATATGAAATACAATATGAAGTGAAAGCAATGATATTTTGCTTGAATTTTTTTCTGGTAGAAGAACCGTTGAACTAGCTTAATTTGGAAAAAAATATATTTAGGGCCACGCAAACGGGTAGTCACCTACTCGCAGCTATACACTTTCCATGAGCTTAAATCACTATAACCGATTGACTTTATCCAATGAAATGGTTTTCCCTATCACTAACTGAGGAAGGAAGGAATTTAGGCTTCTCTCAGAACGTTAAATTAGGCTGAAACATATGCGCATTTATCACCTTGCATGCCAACAATGGATTATACGAATGGCAATATTTGATATATTCTTGTCACAGGATAAATAGTATTAACTAATTAGATTTGATTTTCAAGCACATTAATATGATGGTTTTTACTGTAAATAATGAGAGAACAACTAACAAAATGTGAACACGATATTACTAGAACTGGAGTATTGTTTCTTTGATCCATGTAGTATATGATGGAGTAGACGCTGGAATTCAAGCCTTCCAGCAATGACAAACGTGACTTGTTCTCATGTCGCATCTGATTGGATACAATACACTAAGGCATTCCAGCCGTGACAAATCATCTTGTTCCTAGGTATTTTGTACCCAGGTTCAACTAATCTACTACGTAATAGTCTTCTTAGATAGTAGGACATTATTTGAGATCCTCTTGGCTGCTATTTCAAGCAGGTTACTAGCAGCTCCAGTGACCTTGTAAAGGAAACCATGATATCAGAACATGGTAAAATTTGGTATCAGAATTCCAACATAAAGTGCTAAGCTTGAAACCTCACACGATCTGCTAAAAATGTAAGTCAAATTTCTTTCATATTAGGCGCCACAATCTTAAAATATGAAATCGTATAGGATAAAAGAGGGACTTTCTCATTTGGGTTAGTTTTTAACAAAAGTGTTCGATGATAGAGGGCGTAATCAAGAAGCTAATATATTTGATCCGCTGCAAAGTGTGTGTAGATTTTGGTGCAGGTTAAACAAATGGAACTATATTAACAATGGCGGAATGAGGAGGGTGTCATGGCTTCCAATGTTAATTGGAATTATGTCAGCTAATTTTCTACACGAGTGATTACATTATCAACTGATATTCTGCATTTGGTAAACAATGTCACACATTCTATTTCCCGTTAATTATATATTATTCGTTCCAAACGAAAGAATCTAGCATGCTTCAGGATAATTACAATACTGTTACCGAAGCAAAAAGAACTGATACCATTTTGTCTTATTGTGTTGTTCGGATAATAATGTTCCATATTTTATGAAAGAGTTAATGTGAACAAAATGTGTTGGAAATGTAGATGAAAAGCTAATAGTTCTGTTTTAGTCTGGGCTGCGGGATGTACTCTTTACTCTTTAATATTTTACTTGTTTCAATCATTTTACTGCGGCCATGCTGGAGCAGCGACATTAGTAGAGCAAATCGACCCCGGGACTTATTTTTTGTAAGCCTAGTACTTATTCTATCGGTCTCTTTTGCCGAATCTCTAAGTGACGGGGACATAAACACACCAGCATCGGTTGTCAAGCAACGCTAGGGAGACAAACACACAGACACACAAACACACACACACACACACACACACACACACATATATATATATACATATATATACGACCGGCTTCTTTCAGTTTCCGTCTACCAAATCCACTAACAAGTCTTTGGTTGGTCCGAAGCTATAGTAGAAGATACTTGCTCTAGATGCCACGCAGTGGGACTGAATCCGGAACCATGTGGTTCGTAAACAAGCTACTTCACAAACAGCCACTCCTGCGCCTACGGCTACATATTTTTGTATACACTCTACATAAACCAGAATGTGTAAACATCTATCTATCTATCTATCTATCTATCTATCTATCTATCTATCTATCTATCTATCTATCTATCTATCTGGGGTCGGTGCTCCAGCATGGCCGCAGTCAAAATGACTGAAACAAGTAAGAGAATATATATATA
>NC_068992.1:42115840-42122958 GCF_001194135.2 Octopus bimaculoides
AGAGAGAGAGAGAGAGAGAGAGAGAGAGAGAGAGAGAGAACAGTGGTGCCTATGACCATTTTAAGGTGCCACTGACTGCTAGAAGATAATAGACCAGTTACTCCTCGACCAGAGTCATCTTCCAAATTCGAACAACAGATTACAACGGTTGCTTGAATGTTGTATGAAAACAGATACTGGATTACCTCCACTACACAAACACATAATTAATATATTTGATAACATTCAACACAGGATCGCAAAGGAAGAGGACGAAAAACAAAGAAATAATCAAAGCAAAAATACAATCCCTCAAAATATGAAAAGGCAAAACTTTGGAGCATGAGAACTGTAAGAGCCGTGCCTATAATAATTGGTGCGGTTGCAACAGTAAGCCAAGATATAGACAAATGGCTGAAGGAGATTGAAATAGAATGACCGGTAGAGCTCTTACAGAAAGTTTGTCTTTTAGGGACAGCAAGGGTTATCAGGGGGGTTCCAAACACTTAAAAGACTACCAAAATCTTTTGGATACCTAAGGATACAGGTAGTAACCCGGTACTTACATAAATCGTACCAGGAATAAGATCGAACACAAACAAAACCGAAAATACTACTACTACTACTACTACTATTTAAATGTATGTGTTGTATGACATGAAGATATTTTGAAATGCTCTGCCACCGGCTGTTCCCATTTTTTCAGTCATACTGTAACCTCTCTTATACATCACTCGCCCCAAGACACTGAGTGTGTCCCGTCGAGTGATTGTAACAAACATTCACATTAAAAGTAACTAATAATAATAATAATAATAATAATAATAATAATAATAATAATAATAATAATAATAATAATAATAATAATAATAATAATAATAATAATGTTTTACTTTTTATTCAGAAAACCATAATTACACATAATAGTAAAATAGATAAATATAGAACTTATAAATATAGAATTTATATGACTTCGAAATAAATCAAATGGAGGGAATAATGATATACAATGACAAAATTATAGCGAATTTTGTGAAGTATGCATTTGTCTTTTTTTTTAAAACATATATCATAATGTTTATAAATATTTATGAATTAGTTAATTCCAAGATGCAAAGAAATTATTCAAACCAATACAACCATGTATACGCACAGCATTATATTTCAATTAAATAGTGGTTGGAATATCTAAAATTGTTGCTAGAGGAGCTAGGGGTTTACTTGACTTCTGAGGAGTACTCAAAGAAACATGGAACCTTTCAGAGGAATATCGTCTGTTTTAAGTTTCAACAGAGAATAACAAAATGTATTAGCATCCATTTAAATGTCAACAAAGAAAAGCTCGAGCCTTAAGTTTCACACTTCCTGATTTTTCTTCAGCTCTCAACAACCTTCTGAATTTATACACACACACACATCTACATATAGCTAGGTAAATGTAAGCATAAATGAATACATATAGACTTTGAGGCATGTATGTACACAAACATACATTTTGTCATTATGAAATACTGAGAGAAGAGAATATTTACTAAATCTGTTGGATATAGTAAAACGATCTACATGAAATCACTTTAAGGAAAGAACGCGCTAGTTAATGTAGATCTTAGATAACATAGAACGCAACATGGTCGCGTTAGGAATGCGCGTAAACACAGAACTACTTGAATGACGTTGTTCTGCGACGAGAGAACAACAACAACCACAACAACAACAATAACGACAAGTGGCAAAAAGAGATGGGATCAAATTACACCGAAACCATCGCTCCTTATGGCAAATGACCAATATTCTATATCACAACAACTCGCACAGTTAGATTTGTGCAGTGAAAGTCCGCCATAAAAACATTATTAGTGACACGATCATCGCATCTGTCTAAAGATCTATAAAACAAACATAACTACAAGAGTCTTCAACTTTTCAAAGACATTATGTGGAATAGCTGCGAACAGATTTCTGCAGAATGCTTCTTAGGTTCTCAATTTCAATTGCTCTCAGAGTTGTCTTGTGTAACTGGTTTGGTATTGTTCCAAGGTTATGACATGTTTTTCACTGACATGTTTGGATTTTTCTGGTTTCTCTGGCCATGTGTAAATTGTAGTAAGGCTGTAATCTTCGATTTATGTATGTATTATACAGGCTATCAAAATGTATGAAATGTTATGATTTAGAATCTGCTATAAATCCCTTGCATTTATGAATCAATTTGTTCAGACGGATAATTTACAATGTCTAAAATGAAGGATAATTTTTATGCCAATTTTCGGATAAAACTCCCTACATTTATGTTTAATCCCTCCCCGAAACATAATCTGGGTAGAAGTAATTAGTAAGGATTGGGACAGTTATATACTATACCACATACGAGAGAGTACTGAAAGGTTCCTGGATCAAAGGGTGTTGCGAAAGGCCTGGTTTAAGGCCCAACATTCCGAGTTCTTTTACAGTGCTTAGTAAAACTGACGGACCAGTTATATATAACGTGCTTCCTTACAGTTCCTGTCTAGCAATTGTATCCACAGAGTATTCATCAGCCTGGGGAGACAGTACAAGACTTACCTAACGTGTCACGCTGTGGAGCTCAACCCAATGCACTTGGTTGCGGAGTGAATTTCTTAACCACATACCACTGTATACACACACACACACACACACACACACACACACACACACACACACACACACACACACACACACACACACACAATTGCTCAACTAACATTACCACTGAAACACTTTTTCGTTGAACTGCATACTTATATATAAGTGCATAATATATCAGATTCAGTAAAAAGTATACAAATTTTTTGAACCATGAAGAATTTGCACCCCAAGTTTGCATAATTTTGAATTTTTAAAAACTTTTCTTTGCAATTGTCTGATAATACAGACACAGACTTGCCCAAATGCATCAATAAATTAGCATTGATATTTTTTTCACCGTGGTTACAATCATCTGAAATGGGACTTTCAAAGCGCGATATTCGAGCATTTATGCTATTCAACATCAAAAAAGGACGTAAAACAGCTGAAACGGTTCGCGATATCAAGGAAACGGTTGGTGAGGAAATGACCAGTTAGTGGTCAGTTTGAAAATAGCTTTAAAAATTTCGAAGTGGAGACCTGAGCCTTGAAGATCGTGAGCGCATTGCACACCCATCTGACATCGATGATGGTCAATTAAAGACAGTCATTGAGAAAGATCCACGTAAAACTACCTGGCAAAAGAACTTCAAGCTCGCCAGAAAACAACCTGCAACTACTTGCATGCGATCGGAAAATCAAAAAAGCTCGACAAATAAGTACCACATGATTTGAAGGAAAATCACATAATGCGCAGATGTGAAATTTGCTCGTTGCTTCTTCTCTGTAACCAGGCCGATACGTTTCTCGACCGTATTGTAACTTGCGATGAAAAGTGGATTCTGTACAATAATATAAAAAAAAAAATTCTTCGCAGTGGTTGGACCAAAATGAAGCACCTAAAACCTTCCCTAAACCCGAAGGTTATTGTGAGTGTCTGGTGTTTTACTGCGGGCCTCATCCACTATAACTTCTTATAATACGGAAAAGCCATTATTGTAGAAACATATTGCCATGAAATTGCCAAAATGAACGAAAAACTGCTACTCCTCCGTCTCAGACTGGTCAACAGAGGAGAGCCAATCATTCTTCATGACAATAGTCGACTACACGTTTCACTAATGACGCTCCAGAAATTAAGAGAACTTGGCTACGGAGTTCTTGCCCACCCAGCATATTCCCCGGACCTTTCTCCTACCGACTACCACTTTTTCAAGCACCCTGATGGTTTCGTGCTAGAGAAGGAGTTCAAAAATTAAACCAATGAGTTCATCAGCTCCAGAACTCCATATTTTTATTTTGCCGGAATAAAGAAACTTGTAATTCGTTGGCAAAAATGTGTCGATTGTAAATGTACTTACTTTGATGAATAAAATTTCCTCATTGTTGAAAAATATTGTGATAAATTTCATGTTTCAAAGCGTTGCTTACTTTTTACTCAACCTCATATATTCTATAGTTTGTGGTAGTCTTATACGTTCGTATCAATTTTATTGTGTTCATATAAATTTTCTTTTTATATCAATGTCAATTCTCATGGAGAAGATAAGAATTAAGTCTTATGGAGAAATGAAGACTTAGAGCGATATTGGAAAATAGAAATGTAGTTCTTGAAGCAACAAATAAGTATTTATTTCACAAAGAAAATAAGAAGTGAAAAATTGTATTTTAAAATATATCATCTGAACTAGAGTAAAATTGATATTTTCCTACATCACAATATCGGAAGCCATTTATGTGCGTTTTGCATTGAATAAAACTTAAAATTATTTCGAAACCAGTTCCTTGCTGATAACATATAATACGATTAATATGATTTAGTTATCCTGTGGAGTTCCATGGCCTAGTGATTAGGATATTGCGGTCCCGAAATTGCAGTTTACTCATTCCTTATTGACGAAAACACTCCATCTTATGTTGCTCTTTAATCACTTCGACCCATGACGTCTGGTACATTTGTTCAGGCAACGTCGATTTCTCTCTTGTTTTTGTTCAGAAATGGCAGCGAGCTTGCAGAATTTTGTGCTGAAATTTGAAACCAATATGATACAATCATACACAAAAAAATTCTACAGAGGAGGGTCCTGCCTAGACACATGTCATTCAAATTCATGTACTTTGGTGAAAATTATATTATAAATGACGCTGCAGTGTGCCAGTAAGGATGCAGAGTTGTATCAGAATAGATCACCAAAAATGTTGCTTTCATTCTGAATTTTTGCTGACTTTTGTTTGTTTCTTTTTATCTTTCTTCCTTTCTTGTTTCCTTTTCTTTTTTCTTCTTTCCTTCTTTTTTTTACAATCCGGATTTTATCGATTCCCGATATATTTCTCTCAACTGATAAAGAAGATATTTCTATTGTTTCTTTTGAGTATACAACGAAACCTACCCACAACACTTCTACTGCTGTGTATACAGGTAATCGTCCACTTCTCTTGTTCTTGAACATTGAATAAATAAAAATGTGTACCAGTAAAGTGAACCTGTCTTAGAAAGCTCTCTAAAGCAGGTTTCTTCTGCCGCTGTCGATTTCGTGTTCAGCATCTCTTTGTGTTTCCCAGCATTATCGAATTAGCAGAAGTCTCTCGTATTGTCCTTGATTTTTCATTTATACACAAAACGTTTGGTTGTATACTTACAGATTGTTCTATACTTCGTCACATATCCATTTTTATTTTCAAATTAACATTATATTTTTTGTACCTGCCAAAATGTCACTACATATTTATTCTTGAGAAACGCGTATCTTACAGTGTAGCGTGAAGGAGCATTGACAGTTACTCTGACATAAGTAGTCTTAGCGAAACAGGTGTCAATAGAGGAGGGGGTCAGGGAATGTCTAAAAGCAGAACTTCTTTCTGCATCGAGCTTTGGTAAAAGAATTGACACGTTCGGAAGATTCGCATCCTTCTGATTTGGCGGACACCATTTTTTATTGAGTTTTTATTTAGTGTGTTTTCTACAGAAACACTTTAAAACTTCTTCGTATACTTGTATATTTTGTCTTATAGAACAGAGAAAAAAAATTATATTCGAAGTTATTTTATGTTAAAAGTTGTCGTTTTTCGGTAATTTCAACCAATCACTGACGTTTATTGAGGCCAGAACAATTACTGCTGTGGATTGTCAACAAACCGTTGTGGCAGTGTAATGGGATCTTTTCCCTTGACTATAATTAGTGTAGTTGTTTGTCAACAACAACTATCGGCGGTACTGTTATTTATGACATCGTTCGTGCCTTTGTACTGGTTTTAGCTTTAGGGTTTTAGGGTTTTAGAGTTAAGGTTAGGGTTAGAGTTTTAGGGTTAGGGTTAGGGTTAGGGTTAGGGTTAGGGTTAGGGTCATGAGTATTTTTGCCAAATTTGGTGAAAAATTTGTGGCGGTGTATTGAACAGAATTTCAATATTTCTCATTCCATGAAGGTGTGGACTCTGGTTTCCCTCGTTCACATTTTAAATTTAAATTTCTATGATTTTTAAATTTTATCATTTCTTATTTTGAAGTCGACAAAAACATACTTACTGTTGAAATATAGTTCAACCAATCAAATATCTATTACAATCGAATCGCAATCTTCGTCTTGACTGTTTACTTTCGTGAAGAATTACGTCAATTCTTTTAAAATATAATGATAATAATAATAATAATAATAATAATAATAATAATAATAATAATAATAATAATAATAATAATAATGCTAAAAACAAGATAATAAATATTAACATTTTAGCCGTCCCAGTTAATTAGTAACAGCTACAATACCCTTAACTGGACTTTAAACGAACTAACAAAAATAGACAGGAACGTAAAACTCCTTTGGGACTTTGATTTCCAGACAGACAAGGTATTAGAGCACCGTAGGCCGGATATTGTAAGATTTAGGAGGGACAAACAAGAAGACCTAATAATTGTCGTGGCAGTGCCAGGAGATCAACATATCATCATGAAATAAAAAGAAAAGATTGATAAATATGGAAACCTGAGAATTGAAATCGCTAAGATGTGGAGGCTACGAGAGTCGAACATAAAGGTCATCCCTATTTTCATCGGAGCATTGGGTTCAATACCACCCAATCTGAAAAAAGCATCTGAAAACCTTAGTGATACCCTACAATCTACATGTATTGCAAAATTCGGCATTACTTGGAACTGCAAGCATATTGAGTAAAGTACTGTCTGTTTTAGGTACATTGGACTTGACAAACTGTACAAACCCCCAGTAGACACAATGTCTTCAATCAACAACCTCACGATATTGTATACTGTGCATCGTCTATGATGATGATGATGATAATGATAATGATAATAATAATAATAATAATAATAATAATAACAGCAACAAGAACAACAGTAATAGTAATAATAATAATAATAATAATAATAATAATAATAATAATAATAATAATAATAATAATAATAATAATCCATGTGCAGTCTGCTTGCGCCTACAGAGTATCTCAACAGGCATGATAAAGCTGCACAATATATTCACTGGGTAATATGCAAAAACCTGGACTTGCCCCATGATAAAAACTGGTGGGAACACAAACCA
>NC_068992.1:42123734-42131439 GCF_001194135.2 Octopus bimaculoides
GTGATCTCAAATTTTAAAGCAAACATAATTTTCTTATGGTTTCTTAAACATTCACTTGAACAAAACTGTACAAATCCAAATATATGGTACCCTAGGCATAACACCTACATGAACTTCTAACTTGTTGTCTCTTGAGGTCTCTGGGTGAGACTTGGATCCAACTTGTACAAATGCAAAACAAAAGTCAAACATAAAATAATAATAATAATAATAATAATAATAATAATAATAATAATAATGATAGTAATAATGCCCGGACGCAGTACGAGGCAGTGCCTCTCATGGCCTTTGAATGCGCGGATGCAGTACCAGGCAGTGGCTCTCATGGCTTTTGATCTTAACTGACTGGAAGTGTTATCCTGTACATTGTTTTGTCTTGGTATAAAAAGATGGGCTACAGCAAATATTCTGCTCATTACCACAGATTTGCTTGTCAGTTGTTTGACCTTAACCAGTTGAGCATGTCCCTTGGTGGCTGACGATATGTGCATCTCTGATCATGAGCAGAAGTAGTAGTGGTGGAGCATCATAACCATGTGTTGAGAGATATTTTTGGGGGTTTGAATAATTCACCTTTGGAAACATGGGTGTTTTGCTCAACATCATTAAACACACCCTTATTCGGGGACCTTTTGAGCAGCACGGGCTACTCGACCTGAAAAAAATTCTAACTGGGCTCCACCTGCGAGGTCATGCGCTATTTATCTTGATATGAGATCACCATGTCGCGTACATATGGTTGTGATGCATGTGCCTGGTGTACCCTTATCACACGGGTAGTCATGATGGGTATACTGGGCTTCGTATATTTTACCCCAGTGTCACTTTGATGGCATGCACTACTCTCTCACTTAATAATAATAATAATAATAATAATAATAATAATAATAATAATAAGTAATAATAATAAATGTCACGAAGCCGCTAGAAATGGAAACAGAATTGAAAAGAATATGATAATGTACCAGGCAGTGGCTCTGATGGATGCCCTGAGGCAGTACCCTTATCAGACGGGTAGTCATGATGGGTATACGGTACTTTGTATATTTTACTCCAGTGTCATTTTGATGGCATGCGCTGATCTTTTACTCAATAATAAGTGTAATTCATTCAGAATTAGTTTCACTTTTATATTAATAACTATGGAAGACTGACGGGAATATTATTTGCATGGACATCAAGGGTTAGGTTGCTAATAGTTAGTTATAGGTTTACTTATTGAATTTATTGCATGAATGTGGAGATATCTAAGATATGTTTGTTCTCAAACAACACTTATTTTAGTGTTATTGACATCGCTGCATTGAATGGTACTGCACCGGTGTCAAAACCATAGTGATATACGTGGGGCAACTGATGATGGACGTATATTGGATTGTTGGTATGGCTGTTATGCTGGATTGTTGGTATGGCTGTTATATTGGATTGTTGGTATAGCTGTTACTCTATGTGCGGAATAGACATCCATTTGATAATAATAGCCAATAGCAAAGAAGCTGATATCGACCAGAGGCACATCCGTCAGTGGTTACGGAGGTCAGGACTAAAGGCAGAGAGTGAAAGCTTCATCTTAGCTGCTCAAGATCGAAGCTTATTGACCCGCAACTACCAAACTAATGTGATGACAAATGGAGTAGACCCAACATGCCGATTCTGCAATGATGAGATTGCAACAGTGGACCACTTAATCTCTGGATGTAATATTTTAGCGCCAGTGGTCGGCATTATGAAATCAAAATTATTGACAATGGAATAAGCGCAATCCTGAGGGTGTAACTGAGGGAGAAAATTTGACCGTTCCAGTATATACAAACCGCACGATCAAAACTAATAAACAGGATATTGTTGTGAAAGACCAAACAATATTTTTTTTTATAATGAGTATTCCTTGGGATCATTATATTTCGGCAAAAGAATTTGATAAGCTCAAAATTTTTAATATTTGCTCATTCAAACTGAAAAATGTGGCATCTCATGGCGGTTACAATACCAGTAACTATAGGAGCACTTGGAACGATCAAAAAAAGGATTATTTTAACTGGTACCTATTGAGAAGAGCATTGTCGCTGCGAGAACGATTCCAACGCATGTAATTTTTTTCAATTTGTTTTTCTTTGTTCTCTTCTCTTTCGTTTTTTTCTTTTACATAACTTTGTAAATGAACAATCTGGTGTGTTTATTTTATTACGCCTATGAATATATATAATGTGTTTCCTTTGCCCTAGGTGGCAAGAAATGGAAACAATATTGCTGAAAGAAAAACTCACAACAACAACAACCAGATGATGACGACGCCGACGACGATGATATGATGATGAATCGTTAATTATATACACTGAAGATTAAGCAATATGAACGAAATGTTGAAATGTAGAGACTGACAAAATTCAATAAGAGAGCAAACACAGAATCTTTAGAAAAGGAAACAAAACTATTAGACAATTCTTAAGTTAATGCAGTAAGCTATCACAAAAAGATTACAAGCTTAGGCATGACTATGGCGGAATAAAAGTACAATCGGATATTAGCAGAGTATGTGTGCATTCAAAGTGTTCTAAAAGTGATATGAATGCGAGCTGGAGGTTCTGATGGAGAATAAAAAGTATACAATTTTATGGGATTTCTCCATAAAGACGGGACCTTACTATTGTAGCAAGGATACGACTATGGTCGTAGGAAATAAAAGTAACATTGTAGGATCATACATTTCCCAATATCATGTGCTAATAGTGTGGAGACTAGCGAAATCGAAAAAGATAATTCAGAAATAACAGAACAGCCTAGATAAAGAAATGAACAGGTTGTGGACGAAAAGAGGGCAAGTGATTTTGTTGTAATTTTTGCACTTGGTATAACACCCAAAATACTAAGCCTGTCCCATAATACTAACCCTAACCCAAAATACTAAGAGGCTGAAGTATATTGGCGCTGAAACACTCATTGTCGACTGAGAGAAATATGCTATCTTGTATTCTACAAGAAGTCAAAGAAATTTTCTTGAGGTTTGAGCATATGTGTTGCTACTAAACATCAAGATAACACCCCTGCTAAAGAAAGTAACATGAAACCAAATAATTATTATAATAACAATAATAATGATAATAATAATAATAATAATAATAATAATAATTCGATTACATCGATCACAGTACCTATTTATCGATCGCGAAATGATGAAAGGTAAAGTCGGCAGTAACGGAATTTGAACTCAGAACGTAAAGAAGAACGAGATGCTGCTTCAGCAGTTTGCCGTTGAAGCTAATGATTTGCTAGCTCGTCGCCTTTATAAGGCTGATAATATTTATTATCAACAATAATAATTGTATCATCAAAATTGTAAATCAAATTCTGTGCATATAATATATCAGGATAATTTATATACATTATTCAATGCGGTTACAGACATGAGATTTGCAAGAAAACGGTTTTTTATAAGCATATATTAAGCTCACAAGGACATCAAATTGACATTAATAGATACTGCTGCCGACTGCACAGTCGTTTCAATTAATTGATATCTTGAAACAAACAGACACGTATTTAAATTTCACTGTACACTAACTGATATATTTTATTTATTTATTTATATTACACGCCTGGAGAATCCAAGCGTTGGTTGAATACACTCTAATTAATATTATAATTAGTGATAAAAATTACCTTCAAAACCTTCTTGTATGAAATATTACAGACGGGTAACTGTGAACATTTTTAATATAGTGGGAATAGAGCATATGAATTGCAGTTAATTAAAATTACCTTTGCTGTGAGGAGCAGAAAATATATTCTAATTGATTAATATTAATGAAATCTAGCCAAAGGCAAAACTCCATTACTACGCCGTCTATTAAGAACGAAGGGGATTTCGATTTTTCTTTAATTTCCCTGCATATATATTACTATTGTTCTTATAACCCAAATGGTAATTTTAAAGATATTATTAACCCATAGACTTTATTTTAAATGATATCTGGTTATCTTAAACTAGCGAATGTGCAAAGGAAAAACGAAAAAATGGCGAATAAAATGTTTTTTTATATATATGTGTGTAATAATTTGCTTTTCTTGAATTTAAATTTAACTGACAGAATATGTCTTTAAATATACTTTTTTATGTACATCTTTTCATCATTAATAAACAATTTAAGATCACATTGTGACAGATGGGAAAAAGCTACACTAGATTCCACCTATTCTGTAATTTTAAAATGAAATAGGGTTGGATGGATATAACAGACAGATTTTCACGGCATATGACAACTGACAGGTGATAGATTCTTTATGTGGAACAATAAAACAATCTTCAAAAATATTTCAAGGTATATACATAGCCGAGTTAAATATCAACTTCAGAACATTTTTCCCATACATATTTCTGTGATGGACATAATCTACGATGTTTTCCCGTGTCATTTAGTGTTCACACGTTTCAACATCAATCACTCTCAACCGTACAACTCCGCCAAGGCTGATTAACTCCAGCTTGAGTCCAGATGGTACTAGACCTAGTAGCATTGCTCTTTCCAAAACTTAGACTTTCTGATCCACACTCAGCTTGAGCCAAATTCCGTCTCCTCCAGAGTTAAATTACTGGCCTTCGGCCATTGCTTTCATGGAGCTCCACTGCTTTCATGTAGCTCCACCCCGTCAGCATGCTTCCGTCTGTTACTATCATTTACGTCCTCGGTGCAGTCCTCCGAGAGAGCGGAAACATCGAACAGAACCAGTTGCTTTGACGCTTTTGCGACCATAGTTTATCCAGCTTTAGTGACGGGTTTTGTGAACTTCAACAGCTCAAAATTATTTAACTAACCCAGCAGAATTAATTTCAAGCCTATACCAAATATACAATATATGACTGGAAATATATAACAACATGTTTTTCCATTGGTTTAAATAGCCAGATTTTAACAAGGACTGAGTACCTACACTTTTCGATAGTTTTTGTTTTATTGTAGTAAAAGAGGAATTTGAAATTAAGGCTTGAAGGTTTTGAAGCTCAATATCAAATCGTCTCATTTCTGAAAGTTAGTAAGAGCAGTTGAAGATTGACCTATAAAAGACTGAGCTGTACAATCACGGACACATAATTTATCGATCTCTTTCTTAAATGTAAAGAGTAGGCCAATCACTAAATATTCGGGGGTGACATTGGAACCTTATATTTCAATGTATTAAGTCCCGTTTACTACTGTTTTAACTAACGACACTTATTTTACCATAAACTAATGGCTTCAAATGTTAACATAAAACCAGCAATTTCAGTGGGTAGGGCTCAGGCGATTCCCTTGACCCCAGTGCTCAATTGGTACTTATTTCAACTATCGTGAAATGATACAGGGAAATTTTGACGTTGCAGAATTTGAAATCGTAACATAAAGTTCCGGAAGAAACACCAATGAACGTTTTGTCCGACGCATTAGAGATTCGGTTAGCTCACCATCTACTGTTTCCTATAGATGAATAAAGACAATAATAATGCATTTGATAATGTTGATATCTTTCTTTTGGGTGCAAAACGTGAAATTTTGGGAAAAGGAGACTAGTCATTATCACCGTCCTCAGTACGTCAGTTATACTTTATTTTATCTACGCTGGCGAAATGAAAGGAAAATTTCACCTTGGTGAGATTTGAACTCAGAACGTAAATGGCCGTAACCAATACCTTGAGGCTGTTTTGTCCAAATCTGTTACGAATCTGCCGGTTCACTACATTATAATAGACCCTCATTTAAGCACAAGGCCATCGGATTTGGGCCGAGGAGTTTAATTGATTACACTGACCGCAGAAATTGACTAGAACTTTATTTATTCTACTTCGAAAGTAGAAAAGTCAAAGCTGGCTTCAGCAAGATTTGAAGCTAGAATGTACTGAGGCTTAACCATTTACCGCGAGAGATTTTGTGCGATAACCATTTGTAAATAGTGAGAACAGATGCAGTGTGAACGGCAGAGTTAGGTAAAGCGGTAAAGAAAGGTATATAGAATATATATATTATGTATAGAATATATTAATGCAGAAATACTAGCCCAATACTCGTCGCACCATTTTGCGGTTTTATAGCATCGAATGACCTTCCGCCGAAATTGCAGCTGAATTTCCCTAACATTCCAAAAAGCCCCTCTTCATTAGATAGAGAGGGAGAACACAGTGGAACATATAATCCAGCAAACATTGTATTTGAAATAAAAATGAGGCAATGTTCTCAGATTCACTATTTTCGATCACAATTCTGCTGGATCAGCGATAACAGTCATGTGCCAACCCCACCAACTACCTAGAAAAAAATTAAAAAATAGCAAATACAACAACTACCTTCCAATCGTAGCGAACTGTGTTTCTCCTGTCCATATAAAGTATAACAATGTCTTCAGATTCTCCAATGAAATAGCAAATTACTTATTTTCAGTAAAATATTTCAGTTACCTACAATAACAACGATCGTAAGATTTTGCATTGTTTGGTATTTTCAAGAGAAAAAGAGAAAAAGAAAAGCAACTCGATTATATATGCAGCAACTGTGGTATTGTGCAAGCGTTATCTTCCCTACGCATCGCCTGTTATTTGCTTCCGTGATCCAGAAGCATCTTACATTTTCTTTCCTTGAAAATATAAAGAAGCACGTGAAAAATCGTTCGCATTTATCATACAATAAAATCACATCACTGTAATCCTTTTTGCAATGTTTAAATGCGATGTAAGGATTAGCATTCGCATTTACATGTTTACAGAAAATCTAGTTAAACAGAACGACGCGCACATAAACACAGATTCAGTCTCACGTGTATGTAATCGCAACCGCGGCTTTAAACAGATAAATATTTCCATTGTAAACGTAATATTTATTAGCTATTTCACACAATCCAAACAACAGAATTTCTATAAACATGGGAATATGACTTAGATTAATGATTTATGGCAATTATAAATGGATGGTTGTGTTTCAGAGAGAAACAAAGAAAGGTAGTTATTTTAATTAGATACCAGCACTGTTAAATATATTACTTAAAAAAAGAAAATTTTGAAATTTCAGTGTTGTACAAGTGATTTGAAATGTGACCGTGTGTTGAAACAAAAACAATTTCACCATTTTCAGATTTTCGTACAAGACCAGAAATTCCAGGGAAGGTGCAAGTAAGTCTACCGTGTAGCCCCAGTACACGATTGGTACCATTATTTATCGAATCCGAAATGAGAAAATCAATGACCACCTTTTTGAGCTCCATCTGTCTAACACAAGAAGGCATGCCTACAAAGTCAGAAAACAGCACATTTTTCAAACTCTGAGTTGCTGAAGCATGGAACAAACTACCTGCATCAGTTGTTAGCTGCCGAGATATTGCATCCTTTAAAGCCTCCATGCTTCCTGAAATTCGCCAATGCTACATCTGATATCCCCACCGCCTCCATACGCATGCACACATGTATATCGTGACTCATACACTGTTCACCTTCCTTGACTTTTGTATATAATTCTCTTTACTGCACATGCACATTTGATGAGTTGTAGCGCACCTGAGCATTGTACACGGTAACTTCATTATTATTATTAAAATTCGACCAAGGCGGAATTCGAACTCACAAACTGAAGTCGGAAGAAACGATCTTAATGATTTTTTTTGGTGCGGTAGCGATTCTGCCAGCTCACATTCTTAATGTAGGACACATATCAAGCACTTAACATGCACACACACACACACACAC
>NC_068992.1:42131513-42133538 GCF_001194135.2 Octopus bimaculoides
ACACACATACACGTAAAGTCGCACCAACAGCGACCTGGTCACTGACGCAACGCCGTTGTATCTACTATTTGGCGACGGTACTTTTAACCGTACATGTTGGCTGATATGTTGTTTTTTAGTTTTTTGCTGTAGGGGTCTTGGTTGTTTTTAAAATTTAATACCGTGGTATGTGAACACTATATGATTGATAGGTACTTAGACAGACAGACAGACTGATAGATAGATAGATAGATAGATAGATAGATAGATAGATAGATAGATAGATAGATAGACAAACATACATACAGACAGATAGATAGATAGACAATTAGATAGATAGATAGACAATTAGATAGATAGATAGATAGATAGATAGATAGATAGATAGATAGATAGATAGATAGATAGATAGATAGACAAACATACAGACAGACAGATAGATAGATAGACAATTAGATAGATAGATAGACAATTAGATAGATAGATAGATAGATAGATAGATAGATAGATAGGGATAATATCGCCAGGAGCGTAATGTTCAAACTCTCAATTATAATCTGGATTATCGTTAGTCGTATCGAGTGTTAAGGGACATCCGTGGTAAACAATCTCAAGATATTTCAGGTGATGGGTAATTCCTGCTTTCGCTTCAGGAATATAAATAGTTTAACGAATGTATATCCAAAACTACGGCATATTCAATTCAAAATATTTCATTTAAATTAAATATGCTCTATAATTGACTGTAAGGATTAAAAATATGAAAATCTGTTATTCTTCGTAGTCATTGCAATTTTCTGATTAATATATATATATATATATATATATATATATATATATATATCGGTTAAAATACTGTTAATCCTTTCGTCCGGCGTGCAAACGGTTCAGCCAGCCTGCCGTCCTAGACTCTAATATAAAATGTTGTTTTCAAACTCTGGCATAAGGCCAGAAGTTTTCAGTAGAGAGGGTTAAGGCAATTTGAACGATCCCATTGCTCAAAATTAAGAAAATTTGAAAACCATTTTTTTCAACCCTACTTGTCCCTTACTGTTGTAATTTTAGAATATTGGAGATCCTGAAAAAGTCATTCCTAGGATTTATCGACAGTGGTTTAAAAGAGGTATAGAAAAGGATTCATCTTGGTATAATTATTTTACACCCTCACCCCTAAATTCCAAAAGTGCAGCTCTTTTTCGAATTTCATTTCAATCAGTGGTTAAAATACGGACAGTCCGAATTTGTTCTTCAATACAGTAATATCGAAAAGAAAATTTGACCTCAGTGGCATTTGAAATCAGAGCTTAAGGATGGACGACATGCCCCCAAAGTATTTTGTCCGGAGTGCTAATGGTTTTAAGAGGTAATATGAAATTATTGCTTTGTGCGTAATTTCTGCACTATTTACGTTTACTACTTCTCATTCGTTACTAGCCGAACCAGTGAAAATTACTTAGTTTTGTAGTACATTTATTCCAACACACTTTATCCAAAATCATCATATACACACACAAACTGAAAACAGAAACACACACACTCATGCGCATACATACATACGCATAAAACCACACAATATCATCAGGCAAAAGTGAGTAACCCTGCGATGGATATACGTCATATCCAGTGGGGAATATATAGGCCACAGAATCCGGGAAGTTGGCTCTGTGAGCTTATATATACCTCGAGAATTATATCCATTATGTATCCATTATATATATGTATCCATTATACATTATGTATCCATTATACATACATACAAACGAGAGGGTGCTAAAATGTTCCGGGCTTTAAGGATATTGCGAAAGGCTTGGTTGGAGGCCCAAATTTCCAAGTTCTTTTACAGAAATTAGACACATTTAAGCACCACTGCAATACGAGTGAGAATCTGAGAGGGAAATATGTTTAATAAAATCATAATCAGCTGATCCTCCTGTATTTTCTTTCACCCAAGGCCAGGAACTTTTCGGCACCCCTTCGTACATACATACACACACGCGCAGACACAAATATGTCTATATATATATATATATATATATATATATATAT
>NC_068992.1:42133618-42141131 GCF_001194135.2 Octopus bimaculoides
AGAGAGAGAGAGAGAGAGAGAGAGAGAGAGAGAGAGAGAGAAATAGAGAGAGAGAGAGAGAGAGAGTGACAGAGTGAGGGAGAGAGACGCTCGCAAACATACATGTATGCAAACTTACTCACTCACCCACTGATTTATATATATTAGTGATTTTTTATAGTGTCAATAGGGTTCCATAAATTATGAACGGGAATACGCAAAAAGACAGTTCAAATCGACTTTGGTAGAATCGGGTTCTGGAATATACATATCTGTTGATTAGAATATAAAGAAAATGTAAATAATGATTCCACATACCATGATACATTAGATGTAGCCAAACCATGACATCCGTTGCCGTGGACATAATTCTCTTTTTTATATAAATGTTTTTATCGTTGAGTCTCTAGCCAAACTGAGGGAAAAGGTTTTGCTTATCTAGTCTCTAGTAGTTCCATATTCTCCGATAATAAGAACAGCTAGATTATGAATTGACTTATTCTTGCAATGTACGAAATATATCCTGGATGATGTATTACTAGATTTATCGAGTTAATAATCAACAGTGGCATAAATAAAAGTGTCCAGGGTAGGGATGGTGACATTGGGTTACTGAGATTTGTCTACAAAAGACCAAAATAATAATCCAAATCTATTTTCTAAAAAAAATATTTCTAAAGAATATTTTCTAGAAATATAAAAATAAACGTTCTAAAGACATAGCTGGAGTCGCTTTGTGTTTGCACAATTAGATAGAAACAGCTGCCAAATTACCCTCAAATCGTAAGCAACCATATTGAAAGGTAAGTGGCATATTCAGCAATGTAGTCTTAGGTATACAATGCCCAAATGAAAAAGAAGTCATTGTGTGAATTTTCAGAAAGTATGAACGGTAAAAACATAGTGGGAATCATTGTGTATTTGTAAATCAGATACGAATAGCTGCTGATATTGAAAAGTGACGGGCATATGTGGCATTGTGTTCCTTTATATATGAAGCCCAAATAAAAAATAAAAAAAACTGGATTATCACGTATTGAAATTTTTTTTCAAAATAACCAATTCTAAAGCTGTCGTGAGACTAGCCATTTTTCATACGACCGGATCGTAATAGCTGGCAAATTTCCTGTAATAATAAAAGGCGAGGGTTATATTTGACAATGCCCTAGATATACAAAACCTGAATGAAATAAATTGGGTTTATAAGAATTTTCTAAATTTTCTGAAAACAAACCTAAAGTTACTGTGGGAATCGCTGTGTGCTGACACAACTAGAGAGGAATAGCTGCCGAATAACCCTTACGTAACATATTACGATATTGAAATGTGAGGGACATATTCGAAAACACACATATAAAGCACAAACAAAAAATGGAATTTTCTGATAATAACCAATGCTGAAGCAACTGTGATATTCGGTGCATGTTTACAAAACCTGACAGAATTTTGCTGCAGAATTTTACTTACATGACACACTATGATATCAAGAAGAGAGGGGCATATTAAGCAATGAAATCTGATACACACAATACACGAGGGAAAGACGGCAGGATTGTCACAGCTGGAATTTTCTGAAATACCAATGTTAAGTCTGTTTCTCATTATGCGTGAAACACATAATAATAGTTAAAGTTAGTTCCTCCAATAATATGCGATTTACTTTCATTTTGACATTCATCGATGCCTAAACGATATATCATTAATTCATACGAGGAACTGCGTATATATTTATATTAATATACAAATAATAATAATAATAATAATAATAATAATAATAATAATAATAATAATAATAATAATAATAATAATAATAAACTGAGCAAATATAAAGATCTTGAAATAGAAATTAGCAAAATGTGGAATCTGAAGACGAAAACAATACCTATTGTCATAGGTGCCCTGGGAATGACAGCGAAACGGGCTGATTACTACCTAGATCAGATTCCAGGAAACCCCAGAATGGCTGAAGTTCAAAAGATAGTGCTCATGGAAACTGCCCATACCCTACGTAAAATATTGTCTATGTGATCTCAAATTTTAAAGCAAACACATAATTTTCTTATGGTTTCTTAAACATTCACTTGAACAAAACTGTACAAATCCAAATATATGGTACTCTAGGCATAACACCTACATGAACTTCTAACTTGTTGTCTCTTGAGGTCTCTGGGTGAGACTTGGATCCAACTTGTACAAATGCAAAACAAAAGTCAAACATAAAATAATAATAATAATAATAATAATAATAATGATAATAATAATAACGATAATGATTATATATATATATACATACATACACACGCACAAAAACACATACATTTATTTATACTTTCTACGGTAACTCTTATAAACTGACAAGATGAGCCAGGTTAACCCTATCCACCGGGTGAGAGCCACTGACGAGCATTAATCAAATGCGAAATCAGTGGTAATCTGGATATGCCCTGGAAGATGTACGGAGCTGGCCTTCCTTGTCAGTCATAAGATATATGCTTTATAGAGGCTAAGAGTTGTTTTGACTCTTATTTCTAGCAATACTAGTGCTCACTAGCCCCCTCTGTCACTTTAGTGACATCTGTAGTTCTTTCGCTTGTATTTTGTGAATAAGCCACATTTATTACACACACACACGGACACACACACACGGACACACACACACGCATATGTATATATGCATATATGCGTAAATATATATGTATCCACATATCTGTATGGATATGTGTGTACAAGTGCGTGCTTGTGTGTATGAATGCATATACACTTACATAAATAATTGACTTGCCCTGTACGCATGCACACACACACACACACACACACACACACACACACACACACATATATATATACATATATATATATATATATGGTTGTGTGTGTATGTGTGTGTGTAAATGACTATGCATACACATGCATACGTCCATACACACACCCACACACCTACACAAGCACATATATGCACAATTGAATCTCAAAAGTTTCGATTGTCATCGTGTATGTTCACTATTATTGAAGAGTCTTGATGTCCGTCTAGACAGAAAAATACCTTCATCTTAGTCTCTCTGAATTCAAAGAAAGATATGTTTTACGTTTATGTTCTCTATTGTCGGTAATAATTCTAACAAGTTTCAACTTGGTCACCATAGTTACCGTTTAATTACAGTATTGCGACTTAAAATGTTTATCTCTATATATTGTGTTCAGCTCAAACAGACCGAGTATAGGTTCACTTTCTGAAATGCTAACGGCGGTCATGATAATTTTGATTTTAACCATTCTAATCTGCAGTTAATTATCTTTTGGACATACAAACAAGCTTCTTGTCTAATGTGCAGGTGTGGCCTTAATGAAAGACAAAACAACTCGAGCAAAACTTTCCTTAGATAACATCCCACTGGGAAGGAAATGCATGCAAATATACACAAGCACATGCATACATGCACACACACACACACACACACACACACACACACACACACACACACACACACACACATATGTGTGCGTGCGTGCATGTGTGTGTGTGTGTGTGTGTGTGTGTGTGTGTGTGTGTGTGTGTGTGTGTGTGTGTGTGTGTGGAATAATTATTATGAAGCATTTTCTATAAAATATTGTATAAAGCATCGTGTGTAAGACCAGAACAATGCGAAGTAAATGCAAGGCAAATCATAAGAAAACAAATGTGTCAATTAATGTAGTCAATATTTCGGGGTTATAACCCCATTTAGAAGAAATTAAAGAATGTTGCAGATGTGCGCATGTGTGCACCTACACACATGCATATCGGTAACATTCGTTAATTTCTTGAGGATGGGGTCATAACCCCGAAATATTGAATACAAGGTAAGTCTACATTAATTCACTTATTTCTTTTCTTGTGATTTCCCTTGCATTTACTTCGCATTGTTCTGGCCTTACCCATGATCGTTTATATATAATATATATATACATATATATATATATATATATATATATATATATATATATATATATATATACAGGTACACACACACACATACGTATATGTGTATATATATATATACATATACATATATACTTACATGCATACGTACACACATACATTAATTTTACATATATGCATATATGTATATCTACAAATGTACAAGGAGATAGATAAGCAGAGAGAGAGAGAGAGAGAGAGAGAGAGATAGAGAAAGAGAGAGAGAGAAAGAGAGAGAGAGAGAAAGAGAGAGATAGAAAGAGAGGAGAGAGAGAGAGAGAGAGAGAGACAGACAGACAGACAGACAGACAGACAAACAAACAGACAGACAGAGAGAGGGCAATGATAAATCACTCCGAAATGGTGTTCGATGATAAGTTAGCTCAACTAGAGTTGAGCCAGCGTTCAATAACAGGAACAGAAGCAACACCAAAACAATCTCACGCTCACATGAATATTAACGAGATTGACAAAATTTATTACGTCAAAGCAACAATAAATTCAACGTTGTACTTCACATGGCTATTACAATGTGAGGTCGTCGATCAAGTATGGCGGTGGCTCTATTATTTGTATGGATTCATCTAAATGGGAATGGGTCGTCTCCAGCTGTGACATAATGCATGCACATTGCTGTCAATATACTTTTGTTGTGAGGAGACACTAGACAGTATCACATAAGTAATAGACACATACAGACATACATATATACATACATACATACACACAGACACAAAGGCACATATGTGTGTGTGTGTGTGTGTACTTGTATATATAAAGATATATACATGTTTATGGGGATAATGCTTTGAAATATATACTAGCAAATTTATGAGGTTGACCTTAGTAGCAACGGTGGTGGTGGTGGTTGTGGTGGCAGTGGCGGTTTATGTCCATGTTTTGCCCAGGTGCAGCAAAGTTGTAATGAAAGATGTTGGAACCCTAAACTTCTCTACTTGTTTTTTCCTTTCCTTTCTGATTCTGTATTTTGAAGTATATTTTAAATTTTGTGCTCCTTTTAATCCGTCAGAATGAAATTCGGGGTTGATTTTAGCTGTTGCTTCTAACAAATTGTATAATATCATAGAAGTTACGTCGATGGCTCATGTTCCACCACTAATGCTCACTCTTTCAGCGAACGCTGTACAGTTTTTCTTCTTTTTCTTTTGTTTTTACTAATCTGCGATCAATTTTGTAGCGGCTTCCCAAGTTAAGCATTCTGATTGTATATCATTTGCCCCGAGTCTTTGTAAATATGATATTTTGAGTTCCAGATTAAGCTAAATAAATTCCAATTATTCTATAATACATAATCGTATGATTGATACACGACGTTGAACGCGAGCGTGTACAATAAATTGTTACATTCCAATGGGCTTTCAATCCCTCGACAGAGCCGTAGCAGCACCGTTAGTAAAGTTTCGTTTTTGTGGAGCCTGCAGTTGTGTTGGTGGAATCCCACACTCTATAAGACTGTCCACAGCTGATTTCTTACAAGAAAGGGAGAAACTCAGACAGACGGGAAGAAAGAGGATAGAGAAGTATCGAACACAGTAGAATAAGTGTACTTTATTTATCGTCCCCGAACGAATAAAAAACAAAAATGGCCTGAGTTGGATTTGAAGTACGAACCTGTTCTAACGATTCTGTCAATCGGCCGACAAGAATTTGTACTGAACCGTTCCTGGCTTTGGGTAAAAGAAAATACTGGAGGATCAGTAAATTATGATTTTATTCAACATATTCCCCTCTCAGATTAATACCCATATTGCAAAGGTCCTTCAGTTTTTCTGAGCCCTGTACAAGAACACGGATAGATGGACCTCCAACCAGGCTGAAACCAAGAACTTTTCAGCAACCTCTCCTGTACATGTGTGTATGTGTGTGTGTATGTGTGTGTGTGTGTGTGTGTATGTGTGTTTGTGTGTGTGTTCGTGTGCGTGTGTGTGAGCGTGAGTGTGTGTGTGCAAATACGAGGTGGTTGCAGAAAAGTTCCTGGCTTTGAGTAAAAGAAAATAGAGGAGGATCAGTTAATTATGATATTCCCTTCTCGGATTAACATACTTATTGCAGCGATCCTTCAGTTTTTCTAGGCCTTGTAAAAGCACTCGGAATGTTGGGTTTCCATCCAGGCCTTTCGCCAGACCCTTAAAGCCGTGAAATTTTCAGGATACCCTCGTATGTTTTGGGTAGCAAATGTTTCGTTCTATAAGTGCATTTTTAAAGAATTTCTGACTCCGGCCTAAAAGAATTCCTCTTAGTGGTCTGTCGATCTCATAAAAAGAACGATCATGATATGTATATCAAGTACAGTCAAAGTATTCAAAATAGAACGACACAATCGATAATGTAGTCCTAGATAGGCAATGCCGGATCGATAGGTTAGCAGGATCATCACGTATAGAATATTTTTGATATTAGATTTCCTTAAAGATAGATGACTTGGAGCTAAACATCAACAACAATTACGACAACTACAGATATTTGAGCCAAAGTGACAGTCAGTACAGGATCAATCGAAATGTATATATGTAACCATCAAATCATCCGCAAATCAGATTTTGGTGTCTTACTAAAAGAAAAATGACACACGGAACACCAAAGTGTTGCAAAACAATAACAATTCTGGGATGGTCTCGAGCGAAATGGTTTGGTTAGCATAAACAGATCTGACACAGACGCTTAAACAACACAAACAACATCATCGTCATTACCATCATTGCCATCATCATCATCATCATCGTCATCATGAACATCGTCGACGACAACTGCAGTAACAACAATGTCTATTTCCGGCACTAATTTTCATTTCTTACACTGATATCACGCCTTTTTTTTACCATGAAAAGAAAATAGATAACGAACTCGAAACAACCCATACATTGTTTTCACTTGCATAGTTTCCAGGAAAGGAATATCAACAACAACGACGACGACAACAACAACAACAACAACAACAACAACAACAACAACAACAATAATAATAATAATAATAATAATGATAATTCCCGGGAGACACGCTCTCTCCACTTCTGTTCTGCCTGGCACTCACACCTTTAACTGAATTGCTAAATAGAACTGGATGCGGTTACAAATGCTACGGGAAAACAGTCAGCCACCTTCTATATATGGATGACCTAAAATTATATGCTAAGAATGACAAAGAGCTAGAAACACTATTACAAACAGTACACGGTTTTACCAAGGAAATAGATATGAAATTCGGATTCGAAAAATGTGCCGAAGCAACCCTTAAAACAGGAAAATTAGTTAAAAGTAGCAATATAACACTAGATAAAGCCAATGAAATAAGAGAACTAGACGAAAGCCAACCATACAAGTATTTAGGAGTCAATGAACTAGATAGGATACACCATACACAAATGAAAGAAAAAATAAAGAAAGAGTACTATAGACGAGTCAGATCAATACTAAAAACAGAACTCAATGCTAAAAACAAGATAATGGGTATCAACACTTTAGCTGTCCCAGTTATAAGCTACAGCTACAACATCCTTAACTGGACACTAAACGAACTATGTAAAATAGACAGGAAAACAAGAAAAATAATGACAG
>NC_068992.1:42144174-42147185 GCF_001194135.2 Octopus bimaculoides
TATAGGGTTTACAAAGACTGAAGGGCCGCTGCAATAAGTGTGTGAATGAGAGAGGGGAATATGTTGAATAAAATCATAATGAACTGATCCTACTGTATTCCTTTTACATAAGGCCGGAACATTTTCAGCACTCCACACACACACACACACATACACACACACACACACACACACAGACTGACATACATACATACATACATACATACATACATACATACAAAAATACACTGTTGTTGATGTTGAAATTCCAATGAAGGAGCCTTGAACCTAGGCTAGAATCCGGTTCTTTCTCTATTCGCCAAAAAAATCTTGAAATAAACTGAATAATGGCATATATATGATTACAGAGAAAGACAAAGACAGCGACAGAGACAGAGAGTAATCTGTATATCGAAATCGAAGCAAATACGTCATTGAAAACATCCTAAAAATGTGCCGAGATTGCGTCTATGACAGAAGAATAATGTTAAAAAACACAGGAATATGCCAGTAGCGCAAGAAAATTGTTCCGCAATCGTGGTAGCACTCCGAAATATTTACCGACGACCGTGTCCGCAAGATAAAGAGTGGATGTAAGAGTAAAGCAGGTGAGGAGATATGATGATAATGATTCAAATAAACAAATAAATATTTCTTGGGTTAGGTATATAAAAAGAGATTAAGCAATGTCTGCAAACTTTCAGTCGATGAATATTCCAGTATAAATATATAGGTACTTATATATTAACATGGCGATATTATATAATGTACAAAAGTAAAGAAAATTAAAGGGGAGAACGTATGGTATTACAATCTCAACAGCTGTTTCTGTTGGCTCGGACTTACTTCATAATTTTGGCCGATGTACTTCACAAAAATGTGCAACCAGTCATGGAAGCAAATGCATGTTAGGGAAGATCCGAGCTGTGTCCTCCGGGTGGAGTGAAAAACAAATGTTTAATAGAACAAAGTTTTGGTTCGATAAGAATATATCATACCTATTGCATGTGACACTGGGTTCAATAGCAATATATAGATGTATTTTTATTCATAATTTTATTCATGTACAAACCGACCGGTTTTGTTCAAACGCTCGTAACTAAGGAATCAATGTAATGCAGAAAATTTCATTCTTGAACTTAATATTTCATACTCCTCACCTAACATATTATACTGTGAGTTTCAGAATAACTTCTTTTAGGGAAAATTGTGCAATTCTATTAATTCTGTCAGCCAGTAATCGTACCATGCTGACTTAAGCCAGAGTCGCATTTATTTAAGGCTCATGCATACGTGTGTGTGTGTGTGTGTGTGTGTGTGTGTGTGTGTGTGTGTGTGATCATATATGTGTGCCGTGCGCGTGTGTAAATGCTTGTTTTTTATGAAACAGAGTCAGTAATGAGGCCACAAAATGTGTGACGAAAAAAAATTTGACTGGAGTATAAATTAAAATATCTGAATAAATAGAAGAGTGAGGCCCAATTAAATAGGGCGTGTGTTTAAGTGAGCAACAACGCCGTCGTGTCGCTCCTAAATATCATTGTTTGGTTTATAGTCAGATACAAGACATTCAGGATATTCTTTGTTTCGTCTCAAACCCGTGTAACATTTCAGGATAAAATTAGTAAATGTCTCAGTAAAGAGAAATTTCTAATTTTTTTGAGTTAGCTTCTCTGAGAAATTTAAACTTTTATAGCAGAGAAAGGAAAGGTATAGTACAAGAAAACATTAGCACATTGAAGCCTGTTTCTTTCCTGCTTGAGTATTTTGAACGAGATTTTAAGGTAAACGAAAACTACAATTTGATATTTAAACGGAAGTGAAATCATATGATTTTCTTTTATAGAATTCGGTGAGAATAACCTTTTAGAATTTCTATTCTTGCTTTGAGTTGATGATTAGGATATTGCCTCATAAACGAAGACATCTGCAACGCAGATAAAGAAGATAATTGCAGTGACATTCAAGTATATTCATTATCATATAACAAAAGTTAACAGATTCTGAGCTCCTTATAATATGCCATGTGAAGAAACTTCTAGAAATGAAAATATTTGGCATTATGAGCTTTGAACAGAAAAGGGAGATCTTACGTTACCAGTTCCAAAATTGTCACTTAAACCACGTGTGTTTATTTACATCACATCGGCCTTTTCCGTAAAAGGGTTTTAGGGTTAGGGTTAGGGTTAGGGTTAGGGTTAGGGTTGCGGTTAGGGTTACGGTTAGGGTTAGGGAATTCCGTCCCTAACCCTAAGCCCAAAACCATTTTACAGAAAAGGCCGATGTGATGTAAATAAACACACGTGGTTTATTTAAAAGACAACTTTGGAACTGGTAGCGTAAGATCGTTCAGGTAAGCATAATGTTCAAAGCCCATAATTCCATAATTCTCTTGTAGAATTGTGTGCGTCATAAAATGGTGAGTTTATAGATTTCAATACGTTTGCCTCCATTACTTACAGCTGTGAACACATTCTGAAAAATACATATTTACATGCATAGATCCATTCATACACGCACACACGTAAGCACACGCACACACTCATACACACACATACACAAATACATATAATATATTTAAAAAGGTAAAGATCCCCTTCGGTCAGGAATGGCCATGGAATTCCAACAAGAATGTTCCTCATCGAGTCAAAAGTCTCGAGTTTGGTTAAGGTTGTTTATCGAAAACCAGCAGTCTCCCGTGGATACGAGCCCCCGCTTCTCCATGTCACTGATGCCATCGAAGGGAAAGCAAAGGCCGATAGAGCTTGGCACCAGTGTCATCACAGCTCATTTCTACAGCTGAGTGAAGTGGGGTAATGTGAAAATAAAGTGACTTGCTCAAAAGCACAGCACACAGCCCGGCCTGGAAATCGAATTCATCTCATGAAAGTCACAGCTAGATCTCATTGTGCACGCGACCATATGCTACGAGGTGCCAGCGCGCTACAAAACTCGTGTAGGAACTATCTATACCAGTTCGTATACACACACACACACACACACACACACACACACACACACACACACACACA
>NC_068992.1:42147296-42152247 GCF_001194135.2 Octopus bimaculoides
ATATATATATATATATATATATATATATATATATATATATATACACACACACACATATATATATATATACAGGCCGAATCTTGACAGCCGAGAAAATTCTTGTTTAAGAATAAACCTGTACTTTGTAAAATATAGCTTAACCTCTCACATTTATATGACGTTATGTTATGCAGGCATTTATTTTGCAAGATTCTAGATGTGAAAACGTGTATTGAAATAAATATTTCTATACTTGGACATGGTCGTTATTCTTTCCAATTAAACACACGCACCATTTATTTGATATTCGCTTTACTTATTATTCGTATTATAAGGGTAAAATGGATTTGTAACTTAAGTATATTTATAAAAGAACATTATTCTCCTCTACATAATAGCTGAGGATGGTATTGCTCAATATAGATATGTGTGTGTATGTGTACACAGGTGTGTGCATATACACATAGAAGCATAATAGTATATCTCGCTTCCCTCCCTCTGTCTGCGCAGGTCACGAGTTCAAATGCCTTTCAAATGATTCCTCGGGGAAAATGTAAAACATTAAGATCATTTGTCTGTAGATTAATGCCTATATAAGCAATTTAAAAGTCTCTTCCTCATCTTGCGCCGGAGGCTTTTATCAGAATGAAAGAAATAGCATGGCGAACATTTGACATTAAAACAACGAAGTGCAGCGTGAACTATCATTGATTTTCTCCGTAAATCACCGTTCATCTTCATTATCAAAGGACATAAAAGTCGAATTCTTTCTTACTATATCGCTAAATACGATGAGGAAAACGGAGTTCGTTCGTATATCTTTTCCATCAGTATGCAGTGCCTTAAGGAATGTTTTGAAATTATGTTGACCTACATTACTTTCGATGATACTAAGTAAAATAGATACGGTTGGTGATGTACGAAATGTCTTTCGATAAATAACAAAAGTGTGACATATATTCCTTGATACGAAGGTAGATAATTCCTTCATTAAATATTCGAGTCACTAGCCAGGAGCGATTTTAAATCAGGTGAAAGTAAATTCCTGTATCAAGACGTCTAGACAATCAAATAATTGGCTTTATTTATTCACTAATCAACTACAATACACAAACAGACATTTTATTTAACATTTTAAAAATCTTCCCATAAGCATGTTGTTTTTTTAGGTCAGGCTTTATCTTTAAAGATATCAAAATAAATGTTGAAATGTAAGGAAATACAAAATAATTTTTTTTTTTTGTTAAAAATTTCATATTATTCCATATATTGTCACATACATTGATTTTCACATATGTTCACTATGTATGACAAACATCTATGTTTCTTATAATTTTTTTTTTCCTCTGTAATATATACTCTATATTGTTAAAAAAAATATATGCTTTATACGTAAAAGTACATTATATAGTTTTATGAGTTTAACCGTTTGTTGGGTTATTGTGGAGATGAAAATGCGCATGCTCACTCGTTTCTAGAGTTGTTGTTGTTGTTGGCACTCCGTCGCTTACGACGTCGAGGGTTCCAGTTGATCCGATCAACGGAACAGCCTGCTCGTGAAATTAACGTGCAAGTGGCTGAGCACTCCACAGACACGTGTACCCTTAACGTAGCTCTCGGAGATATTCAACGTGACACGGTGTGACAAGGCTGACCCTTTGAATTACAGGCACAACAGAAACAGGAAGTAAGAGTGAGAGAAAGTTGTGGTGGAAGAGTACAGCAGGGTTCGCTACCATCCCCTGCCGGAGCCTCGTGGGGCTTTAGGTGTTTTCGCTCCTCCATTGCGTGGAGGTCGGTGTTATTGTTCCATTCATGTTTTCTGTTGAGGCTCGGTCTGTCTTGTGCTACGTGTGTAGCTTCTGTGATCTAAATGTCGCGTCCGTTCTATGCGTTGATAATACATTATCCTTTATTCTATTAACCAAGCCTCTACGTCCTGCTTGAGCATGCTGGTACAGCATTGACGAGGCTTTCTCTTTATTGAGCTCCCGCCAGCGTTCACCTATATGCTCCTCTATGCTGAATATATATATGTGTGTGTATGTGTGTGTATACATATATATACAAATGATTATATGTATATGCATATATATATATACAACACCACCTTGCCAGGCTTTCATGCTTTTATCGGAATGCACCATGTTGAAGGAATTGAGACAACTAAAACGTCGGGTTGAATTATGTTGCTTTTTTTCGTCCATATTTACCAATCTCTTAAACAAAATTCTCACCAAATAGCCTCGTCTATCAGAGAGCGTATATATATATAAAAATATGCGAGTGTGTCATTTCCTATAGGGGTGTTTTTTGTGTGCCACAGTGTATTTATTTATATACGGTGGTATTCAAATATGAAACAAATTTTAGTTGCAAAAAAATTTAAACTTGAGACACTTCCTGTAATAACATTCCTAAATATTAAAGAAAACGTGACTGAATGTCTATAGTCTCTTTACTGAAATGTTGTTTACCTAGCTATATGGAGGTAAAAATATCATTTTCTATATATATACACCTGTCTGCTAATATATATATATATGGATTTGGTAGACGGAAACTGAAAGAAGCCCATTGTATATATATATATATATATATATATATATATATTTCCTTCTTTGTGTGTGTGTGTGTCTGTGTCTGTGTCTGTGTGTGTGTGTGAAAGCATGTATGTTTATACGTATATATCCGTATACATTTATGTGTTGCGAGGAACAGGAGCTCGATACCTAAACTAAATGATACCTAAAGCTCTAAAATCTCTGCATAATTTCGATTTTCCTGATTTTTCCCTGTTTCGGTCAGAAACTTATGTTAGAAATTATTTTGATGTAAAGCATTGTACGGAAACCTGTATTGTCTTTTATGGGAAGTGTCATGATAAATTATGGATATAAACAACATCAGTGCTTGTTCCTTTTTCCTATTTCACTTCTTTTCCTTCTACGACGTTATGTTCCCTTTCATTACATTCTTCGTACTGTCCTGCAATTCTTTCACGTAGGCTAAGAGACGTTTGTCTGTAGGTTTTGGTGTTGTACTTTTTATTGTCTTTCCATGTATCTTATTTAGTACACAACGTGTTCAGTTTTCTCATTATGTTTTGGCTTTGTTGTACACAGAATTCAGCTGTACATAACCTGCACTATTCTTTTTTAATAGGTGTGATATATATAGTAGCGAATTTTTATCATTACAGAAATTGAAAATGTCGAACCGTTTTTTTTCTTTTTACTTCATGGTCAATTGAAGTATTTGCTCCAGTACATGGCACTTACACCATTAACATCATTAATGATGGTCGTTTCACACTTTTCTATGGTTCCTCTATGCATCCCTGATTCGATTTTGTTGGTTGTATCAAGAGAATTACGTGAAAAATTCCACTTGCTGCCACAGTTCATTCGACGGGCACATGAGATTCGATTTTTATGATTCTTCCATAGTTTCGTGAGATGTTAATTTTTGCGCCCGATTTCATAGCAGACCTCTTGAGGACAAGGTAGTTATCGTAGGTTCGGTATTTTAGGAATGGAAGATTTATTCGTTGCCACTTATAAATTCTAACCATAGTTTCATATGTATGTGTTTGTGTGTGAGTCTCTCTCTCTCTCTCTCTCTATATATATATATATATATAAACATACATACAATGGACTTCAGTACAGTATCCCTTAAACAAATTTCACTCCCAAAGCAAAAGCCTGCACGGGGCTCTAATGGAAGACGCCTGCTGAAATTACCAGGGACTGAGACCTAGAACAAGTGCTCAGCAAATGGGCTTTTTATTCACACAACCATGCCTGAATAAATTCGTAGCACAATAATCAAATGTGTACAGCCATGTGACTATTATAGGCGGTATTTGACATGCGAGGTATAACATATAATAGCATTTCTTAATATATAAAATTCTATATTTCCGAGATAAGCATAAATTTATTAATAGCTGCGTGCATCTGGGTGTCTATCGATTGCGTGTGTGTGTGTGAATGTGTGTGATGTGTTTGTGTGTGCTTGTATAAAACTTCGCTGAATGATAATATTTGTCTTTAGTGCAAATTACGCAAGTCCTTCTTCAACATCCCAAAGTGATTCGGCGCCAGAACCCTGGCCAAGAATGTTTGGTCCTTGGAAGAAAACGCAACAAAGCGCAACTTAAAGTGGAAGATCCTGGAGAAATGTAAACCCACACTTCATTAGTAGCAGGAAGTGCAGGATGTGCCTCGTTGAGAATAGTGTAATCTTAATAGCCAGCGGCCGGATATTTACCTGAACTGCAGAAGTGAAGTATTTAATCCTTGCACACATGGAAACAAGTATATCCTACCGTATCTACGCAACCGATCCCCAGCCTCGGTCATCCACCAATACCCTCGATTCCGTCAAAGAGTTTGACCAGACATACACCAACGCACCCACATACATGCACGCACGCCCAAATAAGGCGGATACCTACCAGATAGACCATTTTCCACCACCTCCAACATATACCCTATACACACATTGTATCCTCACATATATAAACCCCACCACATTCTCACACATTGTACCCCTACACACACACACACACACACACATGACACCACAACACATATCACACATCCTATTCCCATTGGAACGCACACTTAATAACGCGCACTTTTCCCCACAAACGCTTTATAGCGAATGCCACCAAGGGACATAACTCCTAACCTAATCTCCTGCTCATTTTCGGTGAACCAGCTTTTTCAGAGCAATCGCAAACCGGATGTGTCCATTCAACTCTGACAATACAGAGCAGTCACCAAATTCCTTTTACATCGGCTAGCTCTGATGAGCGTAGGGTTATATAATCGGATTTTTATCTAACACTCAATTGTATTCCTAGTGCGAAATCGGTTGGTAAGACCGGCTGTGATGGATATACAATACTGTACTTTTCGGATAATATCTCTCTCTCTCTCTCTCTCTCTCTCTCTCTCTCTCT
>NC_068992.1:42152386-42155721 GCF_001194135.2 Octopus bimaculoides
ATATATATACGTGTGTGTGTGTGTTTGTGTTTGTCACGCGTCTGTGTGTGTGTGTGTGTGTGTAGATATACAGAAACTCAGAAAGTTTTCTCCTCGTTGTTAGATCAATTTTTTTTCACACACAGGAACATAGTTAAGTCTACACAACTGCAAATTCAAACATCGAAGAGATCTTTCCATTGATTCTTATAATGAAGACAATTGACTCCTGATACTTCCGAAGACATCAACGGAATATTTTTCTTATGGTTTCTAACTTCCGAATTATCCATGCTGTAAATATTCTTGTCTTAATTCTGGCGAGATTTTTTTCGCATCTTCAGTATCTTTTTTTCATCTTTGCTTTCCACATACTTTATACCGTTGTTACTTACAAATGGCTTTTACCTAATTATCTCCCTTCACAATGACCCAATAAAGTCGTTTGGTCGGTGGTACATGTATTTCAATATCAGCAAACACAGTAATCTTCAAACTCTTTGTTTCTTTAGATGCTTGATATACCATTTATAGAAATGGTATTTCAAAATCGAGAAATCGTGTATATTCTTATTAAGATTCTAAATTAAAATTCCGTTCATCACGATTGTCCTTTCTTTACTTCCGGTGCCAATTTTACTTACTCCAATACGTCTTCCGAAACACTTTCGCCTTGCACCCCAATTTAGAGATTCCTATTTGGCCTGGTTATAATAAACCGTAAAATTAATAAAACAATATATTTGTTAACTGGTTAAATTTTTAACTAGTTGACTAATTGTAATAAAGGAAGTGAAATACACTCAGTGCCTGAGTTTTCATTTCCATGATGACCCTCCCAAGATACAACTAAATCTATCTCAACACATGATTTCACATTAACTATCTTGGAAGCCAGATATAAAACAAGAATACTCACAATGTTTCTAAATCGCTTTTGAACGCATTAACTCTGTTATGATTTATGGAACCTTGTATTTGGCAGACGGGAATAGTAACTGGGTAATTAGTTTTAATGTGCAGAATTCATTAACATGTCATAATGTTTAATTAAATGTATATTATATCTAAAACTGGATTTCACTCAACATCATTGTTAACTGATAGTCATTAGGTGTCTGAACTGTATCACTGTGTCATTATATAAATGCTTGCATTCACCTACATTTCGGAAATTAATCAAGTCGCTATTTTCAATATTTGTAAGACATTTGTCTCTGTCACTCAAATATTGATTATTTACTGGGCGTGAACAATAAAACTCATTAATGAATAACGTAAATAATAAGTAAAATGATGTTGAAATATATATTTAAGTAACTCTGTTTTTCTCTTGTATTAAACAGCCTTAATAAATACATCAAGAGCAAGTCGTTTAGTATGGCATAAACGATTCCGAAAATCCAGGCCTTCAAATCAGTTTCCAGCAGAAACGCAATACAAGACCTTTGGGTAAATGAATAGTAAATTTATTGATTCTAGTATACGAATGGTATTTTATTGCATCGACCATACATGAATGAAATGTAAATTTGGCATGTTCTACATTTGAACTAAATCGACATTTCAAAATATTGCAAAGTATTCTCATCGATACGCTGGTGATTCTGCTGATTGATCGCATTTAATTTCTAAAATAAACACAAGGTCAAAGATAAACGTAAGGACATAATATTTAAGGTAGGGTGTGAGTTAGTCGCTTTATTCAGCTTCACTACTTGAGTAGTGGATTAGGTTATGATCCGGGATGTATGTAAGGCAGTTTACTTCTGTCTGATTGGAGCTCAGAAAAAAATGATTTTAACACAAAGAAACCTAAGGTATTTTCTGATACTATAACATTTCCACCAACACACCACTTCCCATGAAAAATAAAAACAAATACAGCAAATGAGGATTTCTAATCTAAGTCCGAAATTTTGAGAGAATTGGAGTCAGTCGATTATGTCTATCCCACTACATGTCCAGTACAATACTTTATCGAAACCAGAAGGATGAAAAGTGAAGTTAACCGGAGAAGGATTTGAACACAGAACTTAACTACCAAGAAAGAATAAGCTGTACATTTTGTTCGACGCCGTAAGATTTTATCAATCCGTTTTAACAGAATTGTTTCTAAGTTATGCACAGGGACAGCAATGTTAATGGGAGAGTGGTAATTGATATAATCGATTGCTGTACCTGACCGTTGCTCTATTTTAATGACCCAGAAGATTGGAAATTTGACCTCAGGCAACATTGGACATGTATAAAGCGCCAGAAGTTGCTACCGTGCCATCTTAGATATTACAAAGATATCTGATTGAAAAAAATGGCCAGAAATTATTAGTTTCCATCTGATAAAATCGACTCTAATACCTAACTGCTTCTTTACTTTCTCGACCCCAAGGAGCTGAAGGATTTAATTTGCTACGGAAGAATTTGAATGGAGAACGTAGGGCCCCAGGAAAAATATCGCCAGTCATTTTTTTTATACAATCCATCCCCTTTGAAATAATTATTTATAATGAATGCACAAGGCCAGCAGTTTTAAAGGGAGGGTGTTAGTCGATATCACTGATTACGTGTTTGACTTGTACTTAACTAACCACGTAGGATAGAACGGTAATGTTCACTGAAGGAAAATTTGAACTCAGGACGTCAATCCCGAAACAAAAGTGACAAATCCTTCTTTACTTGAAACGTTTATTTGACCTCCAAGGAATTTGAACCTGAAACACTTCGGAAGAGATGTCCTCTGACACTTTGCCGACGCTCTAAAACTATGTCACTTCGTTAACTTCATTTCAAATTTTGGCACAAGCTTATCACCTTCAAAAAGAGAGGGCAGGTCTATTATATTCACTCCAGTACGTAAACCTGGAATGATGGAAGTTAAATTTTACTGCAGTAGAATCTGAACTAACAATGTAAAGGCGCAAAGGCACGGAACAAGTGTCGTTAGTCAGTTTCTTTTCTCGAGAAATCCATCACATTTTAATACTAATGAAATTTAAACTGACAAGTGATGTCACCATCAAAGTTTATGACAGCAAGAACAACGGAAGTAGCAGAGACTTCATTTCCATTAGATGACATTGTTGCAAAAGAACTTTTTAAAAAATCAATAAAACGTGGTGCCAGGAAAAAAAGTAAAAAACATTCATAGATTTCTTTTCTTTATTGAGCATTTCATAGAGTTCCATTTATTTTGTATCATATAAAAATGCAAGTGCATATAATTTTTCAACTATATATAAACATATACGTGTGTGAGCATGTGCGTGCACGCACGTGTGTCTATTTGCATTTCTATATATTTCTTTAAATGAATTATTCATGTATATATATATATATATATATATATATATATATAT
>NC_068992.1:42156386-42163587 GCF_001194135.2 Octopus bimaculoides
GGACAGAAAACGAAACAAAGAAAGAAGGAGAGGGCGAATGAAATATGGCGAAAGGATGAGAGTGAAGTAAAACGAAAAGGGGAGTAAATGTTTCATATTTTTCGAATTATTTGATAGTAAGCACCATAAACATACGAGCAATGGCGTAAAATAAGGAAGATGTTTCATATAACAATGACGAATTTCCTCAAAATTTATTGTTTTAATGAAAAGTTTTTTTTTTGCACTTTCTATCCAGTAATTTCTATCGCGGGTGTTAAGTTCCAAGACCTACCGCGATAGGTAAAATTCCGTGAAGTAGAAACAATACTATATATTTTTAAAAATTATTTTTATAATTTGCATATACGGAGCAAATAATTCACGAGAAAAATAATTCACGAAAAATAATTTGCGAAGATATCATTGACTCTATTATTATCTAGTGTAACCATTTTGAAATGATAATAACAGAATCAATAATATAGCCGATTGCAGCCCCACCAAAAAAAAAAGCATATATAAGTTGTATATATTTATTTTATTATAAATGCAGAACAACAGCACTTAAGCTTATATAATCCCTTCTACTATAGACACAAGGTCTGAAAATGTTGGGGAGATGACAAGTCGACTACATCGACGCCAATGTTTTACTGGTACATAATTTATCAACCCCCGAAAGAATGACAGGTAAAGTCGACCACGGCGGAATTTGGACTCAAAACGTAGTGACAGGCAAAATACCAATAAGCATTTCGTCCAGCACGCTTACGAATCTGCCAGCTCACCGCCTTCACATAAGCTTAAACAATAAACCGCGATAGTTGAACCGGGATACGGTGAGGGGTTGCTGTTTTTCCCTAGCGTCAGTGCATCGAATATGACACGCATTTTCATGCAAACACTTGTGTAACTACGGGCTTATGAAAAACAGCTTTATGTTACTAATAATAAATGAAACAAGAGCTAACTAAAAATCTAAAAACAACCATGGACAGTTCGGAGAAACTTACAGAAATGCATTAGAAAGGCAAAGGGTTAATACTTTCAGTATTTAATAACTCTGTTAAAACCAGCTTTTCTCCCTAGGGAGCGGTGGATATATGGTTATGGGTAATGGGGACAAAATATTAATAGGGGGTGCGACAGATGCTATTCTGCAATATTTCTAAACTTGTCACCATCCAATTTTAATTTTTCCGTAATTAATTTAAATGTAAATTTTTAAATATAATTTCCTTACATTTGGATTTGCTTAATTCTTGTTCTCTTGAGTAGATTTCTTTAAATATATTAAATTAAGAAATTGTCTAATTGCCAACAACAGCATATGCAATATTTTATGCAATCTACATCTGTTCCGCTGATCTGATACACGTTGTGCAGGTACATGTTCTGGCAAGTGAAAAAGATACAAATACAAAAATCTGTTTATCTGTATCGCAATGGAGTTATCATTGGTTATATGGGAACACACGTCCGCATATACGTGCGCAAATGCATGATATATGCATACATACGAGTATGCGTACATGCACACATATGCGCATTATATATAGACACACATGAATAATGGATATATATACATATTGTTACATACACATATACATACACATATACATACACAAATAGATACGTACATATATAAACATACACAGACACACACGCACACACACACACGCACACACACACACACACACACACATATATATATATATATATATATATATATATACATACATGCACGCATAATACACAGGTATATATGTATGTATACATATATGTATGTAAGTATGTGTGATGTATGTATGGATGGATGTATATATGGATGTATGCATGTAGTTATCTATGTGTATGAGTGTGCCTGTATATGTGTGTGTGTGAATGTAAATATTCATACATGTTTACATACCTACATACGAGTGGGTATTGAAATGTTTTGGTGTTTATGGTTATCGCGAACGGCCTGGTTGGAGGCCCAGCCTTCCGAGTTCTTTTACAGAGATTAAGAAAACTAAAGGTCGGCTACAATAAGTGTGCAAATCTGAGAGGAGAAAATATTGAATAAAATTATATTTAACTGACCCTCTTCTATTCTCTTTTACCAAAGCCAGGATCTTTTCAATACTTCCTCGTGTATGTGTGTGTGTGTGTGTGTGTGTGTGGATGTGCCTATGATTGTGTGCGTCTGTATGTTGTATGTATCTGAATATATTCACGCACTTGCATCCGCAGACACCGGACATAAGCAAATACAGGAAGTGGAATGGAAATTCTTAGGAAAAGAATATATATTCCATATATAAACAAGAGAGGAAACCTTATGGGAAAATGAAACACACACATACATCCATACATACATATATTCAGACATACCAGAGACGTGCCGTCAGTAATTACTCAGGATAGGCAGTTTGTGACCTTTATGTAGTAAAACACAAAATATAAGCGAAACACAGGCGTGTGACTGAGTTGGTGGCAGATTTACTTCTGCCTTTATAGGACGTAAAAAAAATGGTGATCTAGGAATGTGTGCAACACGTGTACTACAGCAGTATTATGCGTAGATTTAATACTGGGGGGGGGGGCGATTTATGCCTACCTAATCTACAAAAAAAAAATCAAATATTTTGTATTTTATGCATAATGATCAGTGTAACCCTCATAATTTTATTGGATTAGGTAAATATTTTGCCATGAAAGGAAAATGTTGCTATCGATCTATTTTATTCAGGGTAGCCACTGCCTACCTTACCTAACCAAGCGGCTCGTCCTTGATACTTGCACACATACATACGTACATACATGCATGCATGCATACATACATGCATACATACAAGGATGTATGCACACCTTCACACATACCCGTGTTAGTATAAGCATTAATTGATCTCTCATAATAAGGTTCGTTGACCCAACGATTCTGCTTGGACAGTAAATGCGTTTCCCATCCATCATGCTCAATGATGGAGACAGCTTGGACTCTCGGAGGGCCCAAACGGCTGCTTTATGTTCACACTTGTGATTTTCATTTCTGATTCTCGTGAGCTTCAAGCACCCGCTTTCGCAAATGTCAATTTCTAAGTCTCTCAAACACAGAGATAGGTGAGTCTTTTTTTTTTTTTCAAACTTTCAGTCCATATTACCAAAAATATTCAGACAGTGTACATTTCTATTCTATAACAAATATACAATGGTTAGGTATATTTGTTTCTACTCTAGGCACAATACCCGACATTTTTGGGAAAGGGACCAATCGATTAGATCGACCCCTGTACGCAACTGGTACTTAATTTATCGACCCCTAAAAGATGAAAGGGAGAGTCGATCTCGGCGGAATTTGAACTCAGAACATAAAGACAGACGAAATGCCGCAAGGTATTTCGCCCGGCGTGCTAATGTTTCTGCCAGGTCGTCACTTTAATGGTCGGGTATATTAATGTCTCATAATTGTTATGTTTCACGTCTATATGTTCTGGTCAATATGACGTAATATAAGTTTGGACTTTAAAGCGGCCAGCTGGCAGAAACGTTACCATGCCGAGCGGAATGCTTAGCGGTATTTCGTCTGTCTTTACGTTCTGAGATCAAATTCCGTCAGGTTCACTTTGCCATTAATCCTTACGGAATCGATAAATTAAGTGCTAGTTGCATACTGTGTTCGATCTAATCGGCTGGCCTCTTCTCCAAAAATTTCTGGCCTTGTTCCTAGAGTAGAAAAGAATTTACGTTTCGTCTTTATGTAAAATATACTCCTAGCCAGTGACTTTATACACAATGTTTCTCTTAATACCTATATAGGTTACTCAGTTGTTCATTCAAATAAGCCGAATAAGGATTGAAACCAACCTGGATAATCCCAAATTATCTTTATATGCGTAATAGTGTATATGGAGCCTTGTGAAATATTGCACCACGTGATAAAAATACACAAGGAAATAGGTGATGCATGTCCTAAGTGCTTCGTTTACTGGAGAAAACAGGATTCTGACTGTGCTGATGACGCTTACTGATCCAGGAGCAATCAGCCCTATTCTTCTTGCCGGTATAGAATCAAAGCGTTTTATTAATGCTATATCAGTTCAGGAAAATAAGTGTGCCTTAAGATTATCTCCTACTCATTTGAAATTGGTCCCAAATACCACAAAGCGACTGTTCGACCTGGTCTGAGTGTAGACTTATTTTCAATAAACCAAAAAATATATCTTTTCAGATAAGCAAAGGAATTTGTATAACATACCATTAACTTTTGGACTCTAGCATAAGCATACAGTTGTGCATCTTTTTCTTTCTATCTTACAAGACATTATAAAGAAGTATTAAATGACCTATGAAACCGAATACCTCGTCATCGATAACAACTGTGAAACAGCTGTTTATATATTTCAGTTGGTATACTTCATGCTGTTGCATGCTTGTATGTGTACGTAAGCGCACACACACACACACAAACACAAACACACATGCACACACATACACACACACATATATATTTTTGTATACACACACACACACACACACACACATACACACACACACACACATATAAAGATAGATGGATAGATCGATAGATAGATTGATAGGTAGATAGATAGAGAGATAGATAGATAGATAGATAGATAGGTAGGTAGGTAGGTAGGTAGGTAGATAGATAGATAGATAGATAGATAGATAAATATACGCACACGCAAACGCCCAGAATGGGTGTGTGATAGCAATTTTGCTTCCTAATCAGATATTACAGGCTTCAGTCCAGGTCACACTTGGCCAACTGCGTCAAGCTACAGTCCGGGCTGACCACTGCTTAGTGAATGAATTTGGTAGAAGGAAACTGAAAGAAGCCTCTCAAAGATAGATACTTGTGTGTGTGTGCGTGTGTGTGTGTGTGTGTGTGTGTATGTGTGTGTGTGTGTTTGTGCGTGTGCGCACGCGCGTGTGTGTGAGTGTGTGCATGAGATGTTTAATATTTCTGAACAGATTGCACAAAAACGAACGTACATCACAAATACATACATATTAAAACGTGTGCGCATATTAATCCCACCGACGTGTGCTGCAGCTTAACTCGGAATTTTAGAAGTTCGAGCTTTTGAACAAGCGGAAACCTAAAACTATTAATTACAGTCGCAAAATGCATCGAACACGAATCAAGAGCATACACACACGCGCATGCGTCCACGAACACATGCATGCTCTCGCGCACTCTTGTAGTGCTTATATTAGCAAGTTTTGTTGATACTTATAATCATCGTATAAACGTGATCACTTGCTGTGAATGAACACGCTATATTTACTCTATGTATTTATAAAACTCTATTTCTTGTATATCATATTTTAATGACATATTCTTGCACGTCTGCAAATGTATATGCAGGTTGAAGTGTGTCAATAACTTTCCACGCCAATAGTTTATTTCCTACTCTCACCCTGATATCCCTCTCTTTATTCCCTACCATACAATCTCTCCTCCTAACATACCTTCTCTGAATCTTTCTCTCCCTCTCTGTTATACTCAGCTTAAATACATATAGCAAACAACGGTTTTCTAGCAACGGGGCCAAGGACAGCAACAAAATACACACAGAGACACACATAAACACACACACACACTAGTGTAACTACACAAATACACACACATAAATTTGTATATCTATCTATCTATCTATCTATCTATCTATCTATCTATCTATCTATCTATCTATCTATCTATATATATATATATATATATATAGAGTTTTATAATCCCAACAATATATAATCCCAAAAATAACGATGAAGAACCACAAAAAGAAGGAAAAACAACAAACACCGAGGGAAGGAAAGAAAGTTAGTTTTACGTTTCGAGCAAAGCTCTTCAGAAACAGGAGACAGACGAAAGAGCAAGAGAAACGGGAAACGGAGGAAAGAAAATCGCCTACAATGCACATGTAGAGGGTATGAATGTCAGTGTAAGTGAGTCATGGCGACGAAAAGGAAAAAAAAAGGACAGTGGAAGTAGAATAGAAGATAAGTCAAAGAAAGACGGGTGAAGAGGAAGAGTCATGGACAAATTGTAGTGATTCACAAATAAGATGCAGAAATGGCGAACTCCGAATGAATAAGGTGATGTAATGCCATGGTATATATATATATATATATATATATATATATACATACATATTCCTATCCTTCTTTCGATACATAGAAAATAGATAGATAAATAAATAGATAGACATAAGTACACACACACACACACACACACACACACACACACACACACACACACACACACACACACACATATATATATATATATATATATGACAGGCATGAAAATAGTTTCCGTGAACTAAATTGATTTACAAGACACTAGGTGGCCAATGAGAACAGTAAATGTCACTTATTGAAGGTGTACCGCGTGGCTGTGTTACTAAAATTGAACCCATGTTGTCAAAAAGCGAAATGTTTGAATCACACAAATATAGCTAGGTTTTAAAAGAAAATGCTAAGACAGAAGTTGTGAATTAGTCACATTATACAAAAGACACGCACTAAGCATAAATCCAGTTAATTCACATTTTCATTTTTTTTTTGCATTACCTAAGCTTATATTGATCACAGACATAGAATCACGTGTATTTTGACTTACGTATATGTTTTTTACTTAGCTTTTTTTTTCTATATGGGATTCTTAGTCAAGGTTTGACATTGAATATTATCCTTCAGTGATTTGCAGTTTTGCTTGCAACACACAAATGTTTACGGTGCCGTTTGAAAATATATATATATCCTTTGATCAAAGTGTTAACGACGACACGGGTTGTGGGGAAAGAAGCCAGAGTGATCGATAGAAATGATTTGCATAAGGCAGTCAATGTGCAAGAAATTAGAGTAGATATGCTGACAACAACTTCGACATCTATCAGCAACATCAATTTATGTCACTTTTTAATATTTTCTTCCTTTCCTTTCTCTATTTTTTTTTTATTTTGCATTTACTTAAGGATATGCATGAGTTTATTTCAGCTTCGTGACTGGCAGACTTCCAGACTTCCGATATAATTTCCTTCGAAATCTTTCTAAAATAAGTATGTATAACTATATAAATATGTGTGTGTATGTGTGTGTATGCACACACACACACACACAGACACACACACGCACACACACACGCACACACACACACATATATGTGTATGTGTGTGTGTGTGTATATATATATTTATATATATATATATAT
>NC_068992.1:42164433-42169030 GCF_001194135.2 Octopus bimaculoides
ATATATATATATATATATATACATGAGATTATGCCAAACACTTCCAGATTTGAAGGGTATTACGAAAGGCCTTGTTGGAGGCCCAACATTCAGAGTACTCTTACTTTTACAGAGCTTAGAAAAACTGAAGAACTGCTGCGGTGTATGGATCTCAGAGGGAAATATATATATCAATAGATAATTATACGAATGGCTCACACCTAGTAGCTTACTGGTAAAGCATGGTCACTTTCTCGGTGATCGTAAGGTATATGGCAAATGAAAGACGGGAGATGGAATATACAAGAATTTATTATTAATCACGTCAGTTGTTTCGACACATCTAGCATCGATTCCTCTTGGGTGGGGCACTCAACAACTTGTTCAGGAGCATCCGGTGGTGCAGATATATCTCGTTGGCTGATGAATACAACTCGTACAAATGAATGTTTCGTAATGTAACTTACCGTTTTGTAGAGAGAAAATCATCCAGACGGATTTTATTTTTGATCTTCTATATAAAGGAAGATATTTCCCCTGTCTGGTTGCTTTTCTCTCTACGAAACGGAAAGTTACATTGCGGAACGGTCGTTTCAATGAGTTGTATTTATTTATCACCCGACAAGATTCATCTGCACCACCGGATGCTCCTAAACATGTTGTGAGTGTCCCGCCCAAGAGGAATCGATGCTAGGTGTGTCGATACAATTGTCGTGATTAATAATAAATTCTCGTATATTCCCTATTCCGCGTTTCATTTGCCATATATGTATTAATAGATAGATAGGTAGACAGGCAGATAAATAGATAGATAGACAGATAAATATACACATACAGACTCATATCTCTCTATATGTAGAAAAATATATTATACACACATACGCATGCACATTCACACCAATACAAACACGCATGCACATACATACCCATATGTATGTGTATGTGTGCGTTTGTGTGTTTGTATGTGTGTTTGTAGTTGTATATATGTGCTTCGTGTATGTTGTTGGAGTTGTTCTTTGGTCTCAGTTAATTTTTATGGAGGACATGTAGATTTTTTTCAAATGCTTTGAGTTCATATACTGTCCCAGGTTTACTCTACGTTCCCATTGCTTTTTATTCATGAAAATAAATTTGTAATTTCATAATCTGTGGCTGCTATTTCTGCTATGTCTAGCGATTGCGTAAGGGATTTCCTTTGTAACTAGATGCATGTTTTATGTAGGTGTATATAAACGACAAATGCTGAAATATATTCAACAAAGAATATTTCATAATCTAACAAAATTATGCATTACATTAACCTTCAAACATGGAGAAATTCTATTGAAATTTAACTTTCATGTAATTCTATTTACTTCATATATCATGAGCATTAATTCGTATTAATGTTCTTGCGTTGATACTGACCTTTTAAACCAGAAATCATTGTAATGATGATGATGACAATAACAACAACAACCAAAACCGCAACGACAACAACAACAATAAGAATAATATTGTGTTGTTCTGCTTACGTTTAATGTATTAACTTTTGTCAATGCTTGTCATTATCTTCATTTGAATGGTATACAAGAGTAGATACAACTGAGGAATCCTGAGGTAAGAAACGGCTGAATGTTTAATGATCTTCTGAATACAGCTCTGCTTGATCTGTTTCCGATCAATAACTCAAATGGCAGCACTTACACATACACACATCCAAGCACACACCTGCATACACATACGAACGTACACACACACACACACGCACACACACACACACACATATACACACAAACACACACGCAAACACACACAGACACACACACGCAAACACACACAGACACACACACGCTCAAACAAGACACAAACACACACAACCCATACACACATATGATTACTATGGATTGCGGTTTTCATGATCCATTACAAAGCAAGGTTGTTCATTATTCACAGTTTCCAATAGATATTTATCATAGGATACACATCATAGTTTATATTAAATGATAAATATGCAAAAATATACCGTGAACTGTCTGCAATATTAAAATGATATTCTGTGTAATCCATTTATCAAAATGACATCTATACTATGGTGAGGCAGATAATGAACCGTCCATAGATCTTCACTGTGCCTCTTATATACTATACTTGTACAACGACGTTACAGGGTATCGACAAACACTTCATTGTTATTCTCGATATATTATGCATCGTGTTAAGATACCAATTATAGGAGAATATGCAAAGTTCTTTTGGATAATGTCTTTAGAATAAATGCAAGAACATATTCTAAAGTCGACTTTGTAGTTTCGTAATTGCAAATTAAAATAAATAAGCAGCCATAAGAGTATATTTAATAAAAGCTGCAATAAATGCTGGTTTGTTGTTTGGTTGGTTGGTTGGCTGGTTGGTTGGTTGGTTGGCTTTTATCTCCTGTCACGTTCAAATCATACACAGAAAGAGTAAGAGATGAATTAATAGAGAGATTCAGCTGGTGTTAATATAAGGGATATATTAACAGGATGAACGCACATACTATGCTTAGTGGCAGGCAAGGTGCAAAAAACGCTACACACATACAGAGCGAAATAGATAGATAGATAGATAGATAGATAGATAGATAAATAGATAGATAGTTAAAGAGAGAGAGGAATCATAGGGAAACAGTAGGAGGAGGGGGGAACATATGAGAATAGTTTGAACAGAACATGGACCAGTGAGAAATTAGTTTTATTTGAATTTTAATCTAATAAATATTTTATGATAGTGATATAACTCTTCCTATATTTACCTCTCAGCCGATCTACTTCACAGCCAATCTATTAGTTCTCAGATGGTTCTAATAATGTAAGAGCTACATCTTTATACAAAAATGGATAAAGCTCTTTCCTGAGTCATATAAACTCTTAAGGCCGGTTTTCCTGTTTTTTCTGGTGTATTTTTTCCGTCGTGGACGGGATGCCAGTTCTTCGCAGGATTACTCATTGTTGCTCGCTGAGTCGAGCGGAACAATGTGAAATGAAGTGTTTTGCTCAAAACCGCAATGCATTACCCGGTCCAGGAATTGAAACCGCACTCTTACAATCACGAATGCACCACGAAGCCTTGCGCCCACACTACCGACTTCACAGCCGTTAGGTGTTATTACTGTGTCAAATGTTAAGTGTAATTATCTCCAAAGACCTCTCTCTTGTCGAAAATATCCTTAGCATACCTTGTACTCCTTTCCAAAAGTTATCTTTTTTGAAAGCCAGAAAATATTTGTGCGCCTCATAATGAATTTCCCCAGCCTCAGATGAGGCATACAGCAAAGTTCTGTTTCAACATCTGGAATGATGTTGTTGCTACAAACTCCTGGTTCCCTGGATCATATCCAAAGGCTATTCACATCTGGAACAACGCTGTTGCTACGCACTCCTCTTGTTGTGGACCATATCCAGAAAACGTGCAATCGACTAAAAGGCATACTATCACTAACAGGCACAGTCTGGGATTTAGCTTGCTGTCGGATTACTCCTCTATATCTCTCTATCTCCGTCTCGCTCTCGTTGAGTTCTCTAACACCACTACACTATCCTCTAGCCTTAGGAGTTGATCAGTTTCGTATTTCCACCTCTTAGGCATTCTTGGTCAGTGAAAACTTGCTTTCATCTCATTAACCATAGTTCAATTTGTCGTTCCCAGGTCATCTACTCTCTATAATCTCATTTTCACTCATGACTTTTGTGCAAATGTGGAGCTGAAATCGTTGGGAAACAGTATTATTATCATGAGCTTCAACACGGCGCTGAGCTGGCAGAATGGCTACCGCACTGGACAAAATACTTAGCGGCATTTAGTCCACATTTACTTCTGAGTGGAGATGCCCTAGGGGATAACTTTGCCATCGATCCCCTCGGAGTCAATAAAATAAGTACCAGGTGAGCAGTGGGGTCGATGTAATCGATTAAGCGACTCCACAAAAGTTTGAAACTTGTATCATCAGTTCCAACAGAAAGAGGACCTGCAAGCGAAAATATGACAATAAATGTTTTTTTTTTATAATTTGTAATAAATTTACATTATAACAGATAAGACCTTGTCAAATGAGACGTACATACACGCCATTAAATAACAGTGATGATTAAGAAAAGGCTGGGAAGTAACAACAGAGTGAAGAGATTAGTTTTAGGGAAATAATGTAAAATAGAAATTTAAAAACGAAATTTGAAAAGTCGGAAAGTATATACTGTAAAAGATTTTCTCTCTTCCAATAGTGGAAATCTCCCGCAAGGTAAAGCATCGTAGCAATTTCATCTTTCGGGATATGTTATACGTAATACACTATAAGACTTCGAATAAAATGACAGTAGGTACCAGAAGGCAAGAATAGGAAATATGAAATTCAGATTATTTAAGCGTGATTATTGGTAACGTGATGGAGCATTCCACAGTCATATGAAGCTACATCTTACATATACTCATACATATGTATACATACAAAAACTCACAGAAAATATTTTTCCGAGGGCCTCTCAGAAAAATTGTGTATATATCTGTGTATAATTTATCGTTTTATAAGTGATAATGTATGTATATATATGCATATCTCTCTCTCTCTCTCTCTCTCTCTCTCTCTCTCTCTCTCTCTCTCTCT
>NC_068992.1:42169435-42171640 GCF_001194135.2 Octopus bimaculoides
AAAAAAAAAAAAAAAAAAAAAAAAAAAAAAGAAGCACACAAAACTCAAAGCAGACGACAAAATCTGGGTGTACAGTCGCCATGTTGAGACAAAATAAAACTATCCTTTGTTGCAGTGAGATGCATCATTGTCATCGCGACTAAAACAAATAACACCAGATTAATTTTGCTACGAAGGTGCTGTTGATCAGTGTTCTTTGTTTTTTTGCTTTTGACCACATCATTTTCATATTTGAACGGCTCTAATGTGCTGTCCATTTAGAAGTCAAAACCATCATTAATCAAACTCAATTCCAGAGACTGTTTTGTCTGGTTATTTCTATTAAGTGCGCTCTCTCTCCCTCTCTATCTGTCTTTATCTATCAGTCTGTCGAGTTATCTCACATTCTCCGTCCTTTCACCACTGAGACATATGTTAGTGTATCTGCTAAACATCGACTAGTGTTGATTCACTCAAGATCGGAAAACCTCAAATATATATATATATATACATATGTGTGTGTGTATGTGTGTGTGTCTGTCTGTGTGTAATCTTTTATCTTTTACTTGTTTTAGTCATTAGACTGACGCCATGCTGGGGCAACACTTTGAAGAATTTATTAGCTGAACAAATCGATCTCAGTACGCATTTTTAAAGCCTCTTACGTATTCTATAGGCCCTTTTGCTAAACCCATAAGTTACAGGAACATAACTAACTATATAATATATATAACTATATACATAACTAAATATATATATATATAATGTATAAAATAGAATGAAAAATAATTAGTAAATATAATGCTCGAAGGAGGTTCGAGGCTGATTGCGAATATTTTACATAAATGTTAGAATTACCTCATGGCTATATTTATTAATAATTAAAACGTCACTTATGCCTTACTTCCAATATGGACTACGGATTAAATCTGTCTCTTTCTAATTAGAATTACTTACAACTTCAAATTGCTGCACCAATGAAATTTTATTAAAAAAAAAGTCATTATGAAATATCACTAATGGTATATGTGTGTGTGTTTGTGCGTGTGTGTGTATAGGTGTGTGTGTGTGTCTGTTGCATATAAAAATATTAGGTGTGCACTTGTACTTATGAAGAGAAAGGATCTTTTATACATACATAATGGTAAGTATATATGTGTGTGTGTCTCTGTGTGTGCGCATGCATATATACATGTATATATGGATACACACACACACACATATATATATGTATGTATGTATGTATGTATATATACGTGTACGTGCGTGTGTAATGTTTGAAGATAACCAGAATATCTGAAGAAGAAGAAGAAGAAGAAGAAGAAGAAGAAGAAGAAGAAGAAGAAGAAGAAGAAGATACGTCGGTAACTGTTATCCCAGAAGCTAATTAAAACTTGAGAAATTATATATTTCGTCTGCAACATGCTAATTATCGTATCACTGTAAATTGCAATGAGACTCAAATAATGAATATTTGAAAACATTTTGTTTTTTTTCAGTTACAAACTAATTTTACATCGCTGTTAACATAGTCATTTATTGTACGCAAAAATCTACAGAAAAGCTTACACACATAAGTACGTTTTTGTATGTATACACACACACACACACACATACACACATACACACATACACACACACACATACACACACACACACACACACACACACACACACACACACACACACACACACATATATATATATATATATATATATATATATATACAGAGAGAGAGAGAGGGGGGAGAGAAAGGGAGAGGTGAGAGAGAAAGGATGAGAAAGATACAAAGTACATAGATTCGTGGATAGATATAAATAATTTTCAGAATATACGAAAAGAATGCATTTCTTTGGCGGAGAATTTGGCAAGTATGCTTAATGAGCTGACATCCATTTACGAGTGTACGTTGCTATGGCAGGCGCTATGAGGATAGCACAGCCATGGGTTTGGACACAAATATTACAGATCCTGTTCCTATGTTCGTTTATTCCATTACTTCCGAAATTTTTCCGTTGAATCCCCATGTTACACACACACACGCGCACACATACCCCCCCACACACACACATGGACGCACACTCGCATACGCATACATACACTCACATACACACATATCTATCAATCATCTCTCTCACTCTCGCTCTCTTTGTAAGTATATATCTATATATATATATAAACATATATATATATAACTATATATATATATATATATATATATATAT
>NC_068992.1:42172503-42175286 GCF_001194135.2 Octopus bimaculoides
TATATTATATATATAACATACTTTAGATTATGGCTTACTACGAGTTTTCTTCAAAATGTTTATTTGTGTAATACCGCTTCCTAAGCAATTAGGAGTTCTTTATTTTAAGACGTGGTTTTACATAAGATAATACCCTAATTTTTAGTAATTGATGCATTGATTTGAATTTAAGTCTATCTACTTGCAAAACACACACACCCACACACACACACACGTTTTAGGAAGTATGAAAAAATAAATATATTTTTCTACGTACATACATAGACCATGTCATGTTTCTGTGGAAGACATCACGAATGTGATAAGCAGCTGTCCTAAAATGTCGTCACGGTAATACCTTCGTTGCTAAAACAATTTACAATGCCATACGTACATACAAACACACATATATATGTTCGTACGTACATACATGCGTACATGCATCCATACATACACACATACATACATACATACATACGCAGAATTAGGTAAGTTGAAGCATGTTTCTCACATATTTTAACTGCTAAAATGCAAATACACTGCAGTTACTGTGAAGTTACCGTGGAGGAAAAAGGTGTGAAAACACCGGTTCGTTCAGTGTATTTGCCTTTTAGTAGTTTAAATATATGAAAAACATTCCTTTTTCCACTAGGCACAATGCCAGAAATTTTATGACGGAGAGCCAGTCGAATAGATCGACTCCAGTACGCAACAGGTACTTAATTTATCGACCCTGAAAAGATGAACGGCAAAGTCGACCTCGGCGGAATTTGAACTCAGAAAGTAAATTCAGACGGAATACCGCTACTGATTTCGCCCGGATTGCTAAAGTCTCTGCCAGCTCACCGCCTTTGAAAATATATATATATCGCCAGTGCAACGGACATCCCTCTGAATATGATCATTGTTTTATTAGGGCAATGAATGCAGGTCATACCGTTTATATCTCATCTTTCACTTGTTTCAGTCACTTGAGTGCAGCCATGCTGGGGCACCGATTTCAAAGGTTTTAGTCGAACTAAAACCGCCAGGATTTATGTTTTTTTTTAAGTCAAGTACTTACTCGAACGGTCTCCTGGCAGAACAGATAAGTTACAGAGACTTAAACACACCAGCACCGGTTGTCAAGTGGTGATGGGCACAGAGACACAAGCAGAAAGACACTCGCGCACATACACACAAATGTATATATGTGACAGGCTTCTTTCAGTTTCCCTCTTCCAAACGCACTAACAAGGTATTGATCGGCCCGAGGCTACAACAGAAAACAGTTGCTCAAGTTGCCACGCAGTGGGATTAAACCCGGATCTACGTGGTTGAAAAGCAAGTTTCTTACCGCACAGCCATGCATGCGCCTAGATATATGGACAGAATAAAATATTCTTTGTAATTTAGCTACAAGACCAGACATTTTGAAGGAAGCTGTGAAAGTTGATTACTTCGTCCCCAGTGCTTGACCGTACTTCATTTTATCGCTTAGGAGATGTTTAAAGGCACGTTTTGTCATGGTGGGATTTGCACCCAAGACATAGTGTTGGAAGAAATTACTCTTAGCATTTTGTTCGACGCAGTAGAGATTCTGCTAGGTCACCGAATTTGGACGAAATTGAATGATAAAAGTAATTAAATGTCTCAGATAATTAATCCTCACATTGGAACGAAGTAGTCAAACATTTTATAAAATATAACAGTTTTATATTTGCTAATAGAGGATTTAGCTATTTTTCACTGTTAATAAAATTTCATTACCATAAATGAAAAATTGTCCGTATTCGAAGCAACCCTGCTGTATTAATATTGATTAAATTTAATGAATTTTAATGCATAAAGATTTTTTTTTTTTAAATGGAAAATTTGATGAAAATATTTTTGACAAAGAATGAATACAGTATTGATTCTTGTAAATTATCGAAAAAATTATTTTTGTTATGTATTTTTTTTCTTGTCTGCTATTCTAACAATGGTAATTTTTATCTTGGCACTCGAACTGCTGGTTTGACAACGAATAAATGTTCTGTTATAGAACTTGCTTTAAAACACATAAAAATGAAATAAAATAATGTTTCACAACTTACCAGTTAAGATGAGACTTCAGTGGTGATATCATGTAGGTTATTCCAGTCTTTGGAAAACTAGAAGCATATTTGTCATCTAAAAAAAGAAAAAAAAAAGGAGAGAGAGAGAGAGATGAAAGAAACAAAATAAATATTTGTTTTAAGTCTTTCAGAATAATACGCATTTTAAAGTAAAATATCGAAGATAACAGAATACGTATTAATTGAAACATTCTGGCAGGCAGCCACCTTGGAAAATTCTACTGAGTTTCTATTATTTTCAAAATCATTCTGAGACTGTTTTGGAGATAATTATGGACACCTATATTTACTCTTTTACTGAGTACTGACACCAGGAAATATAAGTTGAGCCAATAAAAATACGAAAGGAAAAGTTATATATTTCCAAAGAAAGTAACAATTCCTCACATATTCCATTGCCAATCCCTTTCGATAAGAAAAGTAAATACGTAGCAAAAAATCCATTTAAACTCACAATGGAAACCTGTAGTGACATAATAATATATAAAAACGATAATATAAAATATGGCCGTTTTTATAAACATGTTTTTATGTATTTTTAGCAGAATACCTTCCGACTGATTAAAATCAATATGTGTATACGACTGAATAAACAGTCGTCTGATATATACATTTCCAAATACATGCACATGCATATACATATACATATGTGCGTGTGTGTGTGTATCAATATCGATATCTGTATATACATACAAACGTATATATATA
>NC_068992.1:42175801-42177371 GCF_001194135.2 Octopus bimaculoides
TATATGTGTAAGGGGAGTGTTGAGGGGATTAAATAAACATTGGGTACGATCTCACATATGTATTATAGTCAGTTGAAAATTTTCATTTACTTAGACAGTATCTGCTACGAGAGTTTGAGAAAGAACTTTTGCTAAGAATGTTTACAATAAATGAAACAAATCAAGGACGTATATCCATGAAGTTCAAATAAGAGAATCTTCTTGAAAAGTATGGCAGCTGAAACATTATGGAAACGGTCTTTATAACCAACAGGAGAAATAGCGTAGATATATATGTGTTACTGCACCTTCATAGTCGAGTATACTTTATTCAGTTTGTGAGTTAGTGTCAGTTGTCTGATATATCATCTTTTCTGCACTAGGCACAAGGTCCGAAATTTTGGGGGAGGGGGCCAGTCGATTAGAAGGACCGCATTACGCAACTGGTTTTTAATTTATCGACCCTGAAATGATGAAAGGCAAAATCGACCACGGTGGAATTTTAACTCACAACGTAAGGACTGAAGAAATACCGCTAAGCATATCGCCCGCGTGCTAACGTTTCTGCCAACTCGCCGCCTTAATTGCCTGATATATAATGGGAGCTACTAGAAATGACAAACACTGGTGGACATGCTTATAAAATCAAAAAACAACACAGCACATATGTCATTCGAAAACAGTTTTTCACGCTCAAAATTGCTGAAGCATGGAATAAACTACGCGCTTCAGTTGTTAGCTGTCGAGACACTACATCCTTGAAAACTTCCATGCTTCCTGAAATCCGGCAACTCTAGATCTGATGGCCATTTTTTTTTTGTCTTTGCTGTAGTGCGCCTGAGTACTGTATACAATACAACGCTTTCCTTCATTATTATATCTTGACTGAGATTGAATTTGAATATTATAGCAGCAAAGCAAAAAATGACGAGCTGGCAGAATCGTTAGCATACTGGACAAATTGCTTACCGACATTTTGCCCATCTTTACGGTCTGGTTTCAGATGCCACCGAGGTCGACTTTGCATTTTCTACTTACGGAGTCAATCAAATAAGAACCATTTGAACACTGGGACCAATGCAATCGAATTAACCCCTCTGCTGAAGTTGCTGACCTTATGCCAAATTTTGAAACCAATATTATAGCACAGAGAAAAACCTCAATTACGCTTCTACACGCCCACACAAGAAATTCAGTTAAGGCTTATATATGTAATATGGCGAATAGCAAATCATCCGTGGAACATTGCCCAACGTGTCCTTTATTAAAACGGTATGGTGTTACTTAGCTAAATATTTAGGTATTATTTCTAACAAACACTGAATCAACACTAAAACTTCCTCGCTGAAAGCATAGCTTTATGTCCTCATGTTTCACACGTATCTGATATATTCTTAATCTCTAAATTTCAATGTTACATTCATATGCCGTTACTGTGAGAATGCTGGTTTTACTAGCATCGTGTTATATTCCTAAAACTTGTTCTGGTATTTTAATGGTCTTTGGCAGCCACAAACAATTATCTACGCGAACACGGCATATAAATCTACATATATATATATATATATATATATATATATATATATATATA
>NC_068992.1:42180014-42181091 GCF_001194135.2 Octopus bimaculoides
TATATATATATACTCTTTTACTTTTTCCTCTTTACTCTTTTACTTGTTTCAGTCATTTGACTGTGGCCATGCTGGAGAAACGCCTTTAGTCGAACTAATCGACCCCAGGACCTATTCTTTGTAAGCCTAGTACTTATTCTATCGGTCTCTTTTGCCGAACCGCTAGGTTACAGGGACGTAAACACACCAGCATCGGTTGTCAAGCGATGTTGGGGGGACAAATACAGACACACAAACTCACACACACACACATATATACATATATACGACGGGCTTCTGTCAGTTTCTGTCTACCAAATCCACTCACAAGATTTTGGTCGGCCCGAGACTATAGTAGAAAGCACTTGCCCAAGATGTCACGCAGTGGCATTGAACCCGGAACCATGTGGTTGGTAAGCAAGTTACTTACCACACAGCCACTCCTGCGCCTACATATATATAATAGAAATATGTTACAAAAACAAAATAGAAACTACAAGTGGATATGTAAGGGAAAAGTAAGGAGAAAAATAAGCGAAAATGAACAGTGGAAATCAAAAAAAGTAAAGGCTTTTTATGAAAAGTAACTATAGATATATATAATTAGATTAAGTGGGGTAGGAATAAAAGTAATAAAAGTCATTACTGTGAATTGTTAAAGAGATTCGATAGCATACCAGTCTTGTAAAGTCACTAGTCATTGCTTCGAATGCACACCGATTGCTGAACGGTGTCAGGTCTACTAGTTCCTGAGTAAAAAGATTGTGTGTAAGGGAGGTAAGTAGTTCTGGATTTGGTGCAATTAGGGTAGATATAGATCTGTAATGTGAATGGTGTATGGGATGTATGGGGTTAGGTTAGTAGTGTTCTGTATTATGTTATGTATTCATATTTAATTGTGGAAGATATATATTGATGAAAGTTGCCTGTTTCTTCATTCTTTATTGTACTGAGGTGTTCTGTGAACATATGCACATGCATATATTGGTTTCAAGTTTTGGTACAAGGACAGCAAGGTAGGGAAGTGGTTAAGTTGATTATATTGACCCCAGTACTTATGTTATCGATTGCGGAAAGATGACCTCTGTAGAATATATA
>NC_068992.1:42181573-42182076 GCF_001194135.2 Octopus bimaculoides
TATATATATATATATATATTCATGCGACTCTGTGTGTGTAATATATATATGTGTGTGTATATGGCAAGATATTGTGAACATGACTTTCAACCGTACTTTTTCCAAGAAATCATTTCATCGTTTTCATACTCGAGACTGTCAACAATAAAGATATGTTTAAATGGAGTTTGTGTAAAGTAACAGTATATGACTGCGTATAACAACATAAATGTCTGTGTGTGTGTGTATGAGCTTATGTTTATGCTTGTGTTGTGCGTGTGTACGACTAATTTTCAAGTGCCTGTCGTAGACGTTGATCGCAGAAGAGTTGATGCTAATTGGCTGAGTGGAATATCAGAAGCCAATAATGAGGAACCAGCAAGAATACCAGGAATATTGTTGCATGTAACATATTGTTTACGGGAGCCGTTATGGCATATGACGATATACAGTATAGAATATGGACTAAATTTTGTGTTTAGCGGCTGTTTCATGTATATATATATATATATATATATATATAT
>NC_068992.1:42183917-42184468 GCF_001194135.2 Octopus bimaculoides
ACACACACACAAAATCATTAAAAGCCACAAACAACCAAAATCACTGAAAAAGATCCTCACAAATGCAAAATTATTTTCCAAAATAACAGATGCGAAAGTAAAAAAATGTGGTCGACCAAATTGTGCAACATGTCCAAAGATTCTAAAAGGTTCAGGATTCCTCTTCAAAGAGGGACACAAATTCAAAGTTAAATCTAACTTTACTTGTGCCACAGAAAACCTTATTTATGTAATAAGATGCTCGGGCTGCCACGAGAACTACATAGGGTCCACAGGATATTCGCTCAGACGCAGATGCACTCTGCATCGACAGCAGATTGCATGCCCAGAATACCGAATGATACCTTTTAGTGAACATATTGAGAAATGCGCAAAACAAATGCTACCACAATTTATAATTTTTCCTTTCTATCAATGTACCATTAGAACACCAACACAGATTAGATTAAATAAGGAAACCTTTTTCATTCAAAAATACAAACCCAAACTTAACCATTGCTAACACATTTAAATAAGGAAATTCATCACTCCTCTGAGAAAAAGGAAAAAAA
>NC_068992.1:42184853-42187898 GCF_001194135.2 Octopus bimaculoides
TATATATATATATATATTGGCAAAGCGCTTTCAAACCACATCCTTGTTGAATGTGAACATCACACAGCTACGTTACGTGTCAATTGTTTCAAATGCTAGGTCACATTATCACAAATAATAGTAAGAATGAACGCTCATGGCTCAGTGGTTAGATCGTCAAGCTTACGATCGTGACGTTGTGAGTTGGATTCCCTGACCGGGCTGCGTATTGTGATCCTGAGCAAGACGCTTTATTTCACGTTGCTCCAGTTCACTCAACTGTGGAAATGAATTGCAGCGTCACTGGTGTGAAGCTGTATCGGCCTTTGCCTTTCCCTTGGATAATATTGGTGGCATGGAGAGGAGAGTCTGATAAGCATGGGTGTCTGCTGGTCTTCCATAAAAACAACCTCACTCGGGCTGGTGCTTCGGAGAGTAAGTTTCTAGGTGCAATTCCTATGGTCATTCATGACTGAAGGGGGTCACCCAGTGATAATGATCAATTTGGTAGATGTGTTTTCTTTTATATTTTCTGGATCTAGCAATAGCAGCAGTATTAATCCTCTGTATTATAGGTACAAGGAGGGGAGGGGAGGAGACCAGTCTATTACATCGACCAAAGTGTTTCACTGGTGCTTAGTTTATCGACCTCGAAACGATGAAAGCAAAGTCGACCTGAGCGGAATTTGAATTCAGAAGTGCAGACAGACGAAGTGCCGCAAACCATTTCACCCGGTGTGCTAACGATTTTGATAGCAGCAGTATCAATGGCCATATACGCCTGTCTTATGGGACCAAACTCTTGAGGATCTCATTTCAGCGACTAGCATTTCTCTTCAGACCTTACGAAGCAGTTCAGTACCCAGACACATTATACGTACAATGCCAAGCTCAAGTTGTGCTGGCAAGAGGCATTAAGCCATCTCCTGAATATTCGCCGAAAACATTTTTACCGTCGGTAATTTGCCGTAGGAAATTACAGCGTAAAGGTGCAACACAAGCTTACTGTAAACTAGATAAATCAGTTTAAAGGGTAGTAGTGAAATTGTTACTCCCCTTCCCACGTGACAAAGTGGTACGACATGTATGAGGTCAGTAGTAGTAGAATATTTGGACGAATTCTCAGTTGGAGTCAGTGTTAGTTACTTGATATATACGAGTTCGATTTACCGCCAAGATAGGCGTTCCAAAGTCACTGTCTTGCTGAGCTATCAGCGATAGCACGATAGAGACGAGTCAAAGAAAATACGACGCGGAATACCGCCACAACATAACAGTGGTAACAAGAATATTACAGTGCCGACGGTAATATACAAGTGGAGGATGATCTACATTATAGCATAAAGATTTTATTTTTCCCTAATTAGTAGGTTAGTTGTTAGGTTGCCACAGCATTTTTTGTTGCAATTTTATTTTTCGGCCATTGTTTTTTTTTCTTTTTTTTTTGTGGCGTCCAAAAAATGTTCACGGCGAATTTTGATATAACGATCCGGGACGACACAGCTTTGTGAATGACATATATTCCTGATCGTGTTCAGTTAAAAGCCATTTGACTAACTGGCGTAAAGATGTTCATGGTTCCAGCTTCTGGCCTTTCGATATACTCTTTCGCCTTTTTGGCTGTTCTGAAACGACCACAATTGCCTTCATTCCTTCCTTCCTTCCTGACTTTACTCTGTTCACGTACTCTCTTGCCGCAATTACTTCTGAATTAACGAACTCCCTTCCACGGCCATATTGTGCCTAGCGACAAAATACCGAAGTAGGTTTCTAAATACAACGCCCTGCTCTTTCCGTCGGAGAACGTCGGATCTATGGAATTTTACCCGTTCTAACGGCTTTTCTATAACAATCACTTGCAACAGTTTAAGCAGGTCGTTAATGGTCTTGCTACATTGGAAGGGATTACGAGTGTCGTAGGCGATACTGCTGCTTCGTCTAAAGGAAACAAATAGAAAACATCATCAGCACCACTACCACCACATCATCATCACCTTCGTAGTCGTCGTCGCCGTCGTGATCATCATAATCATCATCATAATCACCATCATCATCGCATCATCATCATCATCATCATTGTCGTCATTACAGTCAGCATCATACTCTTGCTCCTTCTTTTCCGATTCTACTCTTTAATCCTCCTTCGCCTCCCCTCTTCCTCCTCCACCTCCCTTACTACTACTACTGCTACTACTACTACTACTACTACTACTACTACTATTGCAGCTACTAGTTTTGATACTAGTACTGCTGCTGCTGCTACTACTACTACTACTACTACTACTACTACTACTACTACTACTACTACTACTACTACTACTACTACTACTACAACCACCACCAAAACCACTACCGCCACCACCATTACCACCACTGCTGTAGCTATTATTGTTGCTACTAGTGCTGTGGCTGCTGCTGTTACTACTACTACTACTACTACTACTACTACTACTACTACTACTACTACTACTACTACTACTACTACATTTCGTCCGTCCTTACGTTCTGATCTCAAATTTCGCTGAGGTCGATTTTGCCTTTCACCCTCGAGGATCGATAGAATCGGTACCAGTTAAACACTGGGTCGATGTAATAAACTAGCCTCCTCCCTCTCAGATCCCAAAGGACTATCACTATTATAGCGATCATCATCATCATCATCATCGTCATCGTCATCATCATCGTCATCATTATTATTGATGTAGCATCTGTTGTTAGTGTGCACTGACTGAATGGTGTTTGGGGCTCCATTATAAATTTTATCATTATAAATTAATCTATAACACAACGTCATTGTAGAAATGTGTTATTGCGCAGGTGGTTTCCAACGAAACATTTTCGATAACTCATCGTTTGCATTTCACAATACGTCACAATACCACACGCAGATATATATATATATATATATATATATATATATATATCACTAACAATAACTCTCTATTTACCTCTCAATTCCAGTTGCCCTCTCCCACCCCAACTCTCTCTCTCTCTCTATCTATCTATCTCTCTCTCTCTCTATATATATATATATGTATGTATATATATATATATACACACATATAT
>NC_068992.1:42188231-42190932 GCF_001194135.2 Octopus bimaculoides
ATATATATATATATATAATGTAGGGGTATGTGTCTTTCATTGTAAGCATCTACATATTCCGTGGTGTGCTGTAATTTAAAACAGATACACTTTCAGATCTAAAACACTCTATGAACTTACGAACAATCGTATCACTGCACAGCTCTCCTCATTGTTTTCTAAAAACATTTTACTGAAGGCTGTGGGTGGTTGAGCTTTTGTGTATCAGGAAACAATGTCAAATCTTTAAATCTCATAATGTAAAAGATTTTCAATTTCATTGATGAATGCAAATTATCCAGGTGAAGATACGAACGAAACAGACCCTGTTGCGTAAATGTCAGCACTAATTTGAACTTTCAACGTAACCATTGTATATTTAAGCAGTCAATAATTCACCTATATTCGCAAGACTGTTAATTATTTTGAATTGAAATGAAACCTTAAAATCAAAGAAGAGAAAAGAAAAATCTACCACATTTATAACTCAAATATCGTTTCTCTTGACAGTAACCTAGACGTCGAAATGGTCAGTAATGGAAACAAGTAATGTATGTCGTTTGGTATAAAGAATATATAAATTTTTTCCAAGTATTTGTACCATAGTCGGTACGAAAATCCGATATCATTAAAGTCACATATTGATATCATTAACACATTCAGAAGTCACATGTTTACATTAAAAGATAATAAAAATGAAGTAAAATTTATTCTGCACATGAATTAGTGTCCGTGGGAGTTTGTTCTGCGCATTAGATGTTACAGGCGATGTAATAAACAGTGTACATTCTTGATATGTTCTCCCGTCGGTTCAACAGCTGTATTAAACTGACAAATCTAAATGTACCACCAAATTAAGAAAGGAAATATTGATTATGTTCTTATTCAAGTAAAAATTCCCCAGAGGTAGGGGAACGAATATCGAAACGAAATTAAAACCAACAAAACGAAACAAAGCATATATTGATAGTAAATTATGTTTGAAATTGGTATTAGCACGAGCTGTGAAAATAGCGGCTAACACACCCTCAAATCATATTTCACGATGTAAGATAAGATGAAGTCATAGTGTAGTGTATAGATTTTCCCTAAAAAGAATCCAATATAAATATGACCGGAATGCATTTGACCAAAGATCACCGTCATTACGACTGACCTGTTTTTGCTAATTAACAACGAAAACGGCCATTACCACGTTAACTGCTAGAAATAATCGCTAAATATCTACAAAAGTAGACCATGCGCGCTTTTGAAAATGGAAGGACATGTTGAATAACAGTTTTGAATAACAATATGCAGGAAATAATGAAAAATGAAAAGTGATGGAACTGTTATGATTAATATGCTTCTGAAGAAAAGCAGCTATAAAAAGTTACAGTTCGTCCAAATTAACATTACTTAATATTTGTTTAATTTCTGTTAGACAAAAATCTATTCAATATGACAATATTTATATAAAGTGAGAAATAGATATCATGAGTATATCTCTCTGTAGTTGACAAGAATTAACTTTGACCTTTGGTAAATATGCTTATCTTCTGTTTCCCTTTCTCTCACCTCTCACTATCTCTATCTCTATCTAGCTATCTAGCTATCTAGCTATCCATCTATGGATTGCACACAAGGTGATCCACACGTGACATTGTGCTGAGCTGATTCTGTGTAACAATTGCGAGATAACATTACACATATCCCAGGTATATTCAACCGCTTACACTAGCAGAAATTCAGTCTAGTATCTGGATACTCCTCGTCGACAAACACGGATGGTGCACCATATCTTAGAAAGAGGAAGATTACACCAAATAATATATTCGCGCTACCTAGGAAAACAAATATCGGACGCTTATGGATTGAATAATTTTGGACAATAAATATACGGATGAATGATGAATTATGGGTAAAGCGCAATACCAACATCGAAGTAGCAACAACAGCAATAACAGTGGAAACAACATCACAATCAATGATTATGGCACAATGTTTTGACTTTAAATTCATGAGTAGATATCGTGATAATCTAGAAACTTCGAAATCATCGTCGACAACGTTGAAGGATAAAGCATTGTCTTAGAAAAAAGAAGATATCACGAAGTGATATATTCATGGATGGACTTCAAAAACAAAAGAAACACGGGATGCTCGAGGACAGATTGACTTTGATCATAAATCTACTCGATCAATGATGACCTGTGGTTAAACAATAATAAGAAGAATAACAAAGACAACAAAATAACAAAAACAAGAACAGCAATGGCAGAAGCTATGCCACCACAAACAACGAGGACAGCATAATGTTGAGATATCCTTTTCGATTTGCACAGAAACGAGTATAAAATGTCAAGTTAAAAGAGGGGTATAAATTCCAGAAAAAAATGTGAGGCTTGGAGTGAAATGCGAATTTGCAGATTATATAATCAAATTAATCACATCTCTCTCTTCCTCTCCTTTTCTCTCTCTTTCTTTCTTTCTTTCTTTCTTTCTCTATTTCTTTCTGCCTTTCTTTCTTTAAGATTTCTTTCTTTATTTCATTCTTTCTTTCTTTCTCTCTCTCTGTAACTTTCTCAGCTTCTCTTTCTCTCACTCCCTCTTTGTCTATCTATCTATCTATCTATCTGTGTGTCTGTCTGTCTATCTGTCTCTCTATTTGTCTGTTTCCTTGTGTATTTGTCAGGCTTTCTCTCTCTCTCTCTCTCTCTCTCTCTCTCTCTCTCTCTCTATA
>NC_068992.1:42192232-42194414 GCF_001194135.2 Octopus bimaculoides
ATATATATATATATACATACATACGTACGTACGTACATACATAAATACATATATATGCATATATGGGTACATGAAGAACGACCTTTCATCAGTTGTCCTCATTTCGGGCATTGAACGACAATACGAGTCTTCGAAAACTGTTGCTCCCATAAGTACGAAAATAAAATTTGGGATTTATGGAGGATCAAAGTTGGGAACAAAAACAGGACAGTGGAAACATACAATGAAACCGAAGGAAAAGAAACATGGAGGATCGTTAGAGCAGAACGATGATAAAATAACGAAGGCTGGAGAAATGTTTTCTTCGGAAAGACAAACGACAGAAGAGAGAGGTAGAATACATCCAGTGGTTGAGACAGTCTTGAAAGAAAAGAAAGATAATCACTTGAGGAACAGAAAAATTGGACGATGGTCACGAGTGAGCAACGAGAGAAACCAAAAAGAGAAATGGAGAGAGAGAGAAAGATAGAAAACAGTTATAGATAGATATATAGATACATACATACATACATACATACATACAAAGTGTAAATAATGGTCATTACATATTTTTCACTTTTTGGGGTAAACTTGGTTTATCACTGTTCCCCGTGGTTATTATAATTTCGTTACTGATAGGTTTAATCAGTTGGTTAATGAGAAAAGACTGCTGAACGCGGCATTAATTTTCTAGGTCGCTCAACTCTTCTCAACTGATGAATAGACCAACGGAGTAAACCTATCAGTGACTAACTTAAAATGACTACTGGAAACAGCTGTAAGCTAAACTCACGAAAAAAATATATAGACTGTTATTTATATCTTGTTTTGTATATCTCTCTGTGTGAAAACCACAATAACTGGAGCGCAAGCACGGATTTACAATATGGAAAGGTAATGAAATAAATATAACATGGAATCCTGCCACGAGAACACTTGGAGTTCTTTACTCATCTAGACAATGTTATTAGCCTGCTGTAATAACAGAGATGTTATGAAGTATTTTGCCCGGATTGCTAATTCCTCACAAATAACTTTGTTTTAAGCAGGCACAGTGGCTTACTTCCCAACTGCAGTTCAGTCTCACGGCGTGGCACACTGGGCAAGTGTCTTCTCCCGTAGCCTTGGGCCGACCAATGCCTTGTGAAAGGATGTGGTAGACGGAAATTTATAAAAGTCTGTCGTAAATAAATGTGTGTGTGTTAGTGTGTGTATGTGTGTGTTTGTATTAGTATTTCCTCCTCACGCACAGCTTGCTGTGTTTACGTCCCCGTAATATAGCGGTTTGTCAAGAAGAGAACGATAGAGTAAGTAGCTGGCTTAAAATATGTACTGGGTCAAGTTATTAGACTGAAAACTCTTCAAGGCGCTTACCGAAACAACTAAAAGATGAAAAGATAACTGCATATATGTTTGCTTGTGTATATTGCGTATGTATACATATATACACACATACAGACGCACATGCATTCCTTCTTTTTGAGTTTACGTCCCCTTCTCTTCTAAAGCTGATGAATCGTAAATTTTGAAATTGTTTCCAATGATATTTTGTAAATTCATGACCGTCATCTAAACTGAAGACATTGCCTTATGTTTCTGGGGTCTCGGAAGCACTCATGTTATTTAAGCAAACATCCTTCAAAATTGTATTCTTAATATTCAATATTTTATTCAATCCAATACTTCGCCCTATTTTACTGTTTGTTTATGAAATATCTAACCGCTCTTCCACTGTTCTGCAATGATATAATTCTATGTAACACATTGAGTATTTTCCGATGAATGTATGTCTCCGGTTGCATTCCTTCAGCTGCAGTTCTGCTACATTCGGCCATTTTACTAGTTTCAGTTATTGAACAACGGACATGTTGTGTCATCCCTCTAAAGGATTTAGTTGAAGACATCGACCTCACTACTTATTTCAAATCTCGTACTTGTTCTCGCGGCGTTTCTGTATTTTTTTCTTTTGTGAAATTCCAGATAACAGAACCTTAAACAAAACTACGTTGGTAGTGGGTACAACCAGAAATTTTGAAATTTTGAAGTACAACACATCATATATAACCAGCCGAATCTACAAATCCAATCTGTAACTCGACGATCAAAGAAAACTCCGATAGACCCGTCCTTGTGTTTTCTTGTCCCTTTTTCGTATAATCTAACTGTTTGGATGTTTTGAGTTCTTGTCCCAAATTTTGTATTC
>NC_068992.1:42194565-42200279 GCF_001194135.2 Octopus bimaculoides
GTGTGTGTGTGTGTGTGTGTGTGTGTGACAGCTGTTCCACGAACGGTAACGTGTAACTCTGAGTGACAGATTGTAAAGACATTTACTAATATATATCTATATATCTATTTATATATGTGTGTATGTGTACGTGTTTACGTATGTATGTACATATATATACGCATATACATGACAGGTGTCACACAGTTTCCTGTTACCGAATTCCCTCACAGGGCACTGGGGCTGGCTGATCCCTAAGCTCACTCACTTTGCAAAGAAAGTTTCTTAACCACACAGTCAAGCTTGCGCCTATAAATTTTATATTTTGTTTATTCATTTCCTCTTTGTGTCTGTTAATAGCTTCCAGGAAATTATATTTCCTCTCCTATAATTTATGCGTAAACAATATCCTTAGAGCGAATCTTTCATAAATTCATTGAGCAGAGAAAGCGTCGTTACATTATGAAGTTTCAGTTTACAGTTTGAAATATCTCATAATCACTCTTTCAGGGATGTTTCGTTTTTAATCGGTAAAATAGCATTAAAAATGACGGACGCGTGGTTGTTGTTGAAGAAACTCACTTTGCAACCAGATGGCTTTGGTTTCAGTCCTATTGTGTACCATCCTAGGCATGTGTATTAAACTATAGTCATGGGCCGACCAATAACTTTCAAGTGAATTTAATTTTTTTACCGGATAAATTGACCGGAGTACTGATTTTTTTTAAAGCCTCGTACTTATTGAACCGGTCTCTTTTGCGAAATTGCTAGGTTACAGGTAAGTAAGCACACCAATACCAATTGTCAAACGGTGGAGGGGAAAAACACAGACTAAAAGTCACACACAAACGTGTGTGTATGTATGTTTGTGTATCTGTGTGTGGGTGTGTGTGCTTGTGTGTGTGTGTGTGTGTGTGTATACGAAGAGCTTTCTCTGTTACCGTCTACCAAATCCACTCACACATCTTCAGTCGATCCGAGGTTAGAGTAAAAGAAACTTATATATATATGTATACATGCACACATTTGCGTGTTTTGCTTCCCCCGCACAACCAATTACCAGCCGGTGTCGGTTTGCTTATTTCCACATAATTTAGAGGCCTCAACAAAAACGATCGATAGTAGTATAAGTACAAGACTTTTAAAAACAAATACCTAGGAAGATTTTTTTGACTAGATCCCTGAACGTGGTGCTTCAGCCTGGACACTGATAGTATCCAAACTGATAATATCCTCAATAGAGGATAGAAAAGATTTTTTATTATGTATATGTGTGTGTGCGTGTGAAGGTTTATGGCCTAGAAGTTAGGAGTGGCTGTATGGTACATAGCTTGCTTACCAAACACATGGTTTCGGGTTCAGTCCCACTGCGTGGCATCTTGAGCAAGTATCTTCTACTGTAGCCGCGGGCCAACCAAAACCTTGTGAGTGGACTTGGTAGACGGAACCGAAAAAAGCCCGTCGTATATATATATATATATATATATATATATATATATATATATATATATATATATATATATATATATATATATTTATACACATACGTACATATGACGGAAACTGAAAGAAGTCCGTCGTGTATATGTGTGTGTGTGTGTGTGTGTGTGTGTGTGTGTTTGTGTGTGTTTGTACGTTTGTGTTTGTCCCCCAAGCATCGCTTGACAACCGATGCTGGTGTGTTTATGACTCCGTAACTTAGTTCGGCAAAAGAGACCGATGTAATATGTACTAGGTTTAGAAAGAATATGTCCTGGGGTCGATTTGCTCGACTAAATGCCGTGCTCCAGCATGGCTGCAGACAAATAACTGAAACAAATAATGGAATAAAAGCATAAAAGGATATCTTATCAAAAAGCATTGAAATCGCAGATTGCTTAGTTAACGTGATAAAATTCTTCTCAGCGTCTGTTCGGCTCGTCTGTACTCTGAGTTTCAAAACCTCTTTTTATGTTTCCTTCTTTTCCATAGGGCTCAGATCAATGAAGAACCAGTCATGTACCGTAGTCGGTTCTTCTCTTCCTCTCTCTCTCTCTCTCTTTCTCTCTCTCTTTGTCTCTCTCCCTCCCCTTCTCTGTCCCTCTTTGTTTCCCTTCTCTCTGTCTCTTAAACTATGTCTCTGTATATCTGCCCCTCTACCCGTCTCTCTCTTTCCCTCTCTTTGTTTTCCTTTCTCTCTCTCTCTCATGCCTCTTTCTCGTTCTCTCTCTCTCTTTGTCTTTCTGTCTCTCTTTCTCTTTCTCTTTCTGCTATATCCTCCTTCTCTCTCTCTCTTTCTCTCTTCCTGTGAATCTGCTTCATTGTGCTATGAAACTTGTTGGGAACCACTCACATCATCCCAATCCAAATATAGAAGAGAATCGTTCGAGTGATAAGAACTGAATCTTATCTCAGAGAAAAGCAACAGTCAAGCTACCTGGACTAATCTGTTAAGTAGTGCAGATTACTGCGTAATTTCTTCATTTGAGAACAAAAATTCCTTCGTTCTTTTGTATTATTACATCTTCCTTGTAAATCATAGTAGTTACAGCCTTTTAATGGAAATGCTTATCCAAACTGATAAAGAGCAATATGAATTTAGGACACGAATATTTTTTTCTACTTTAGGCACAAGACCCGAAATTTTGAGAGATGGGGCCAGTCAATTAGATCGACCCCAGTATGCAACTGGTACTTAATTTATCGACCCCGAAGGATGAAAGGCAAAGTCGACCTCGGCGGAATTTGAACTCAGAACGTAAAGACAGACGAAATACCCATAGGCATTTCGCCCGGCATACTAACGTTTCTGCCAGCTCGCCGCCATTAGAACATTAATATTGGCTGGAAATTAAGGCGGCGAGCGGGCAGAAACGTTAGCACGCCGGGCGAAATGCTTAGCGGTATTTCGTCTGCCGCTACCGTCTGAGTTCAAATTCCGCCGAGGTCGACTTTGCCTTTCATACTTTCGGAGTCGATTAAATAAGTACCAGTTACGCATTGGGATCGATATAATCGACTTAATCCGTTTGTCTGTCCTTGTTTGTCCCCTCTGTGTGTAGCCCCTTGTGGGCAGTAAAGAAATAAGAAACGTTAGTATACCGGGTGAAATGCTTAGCGCTATTTCGCCTGTCTTTATATTTTAAATTGCATTGAAATTAATGAGTTTTAACCTTCAATTACTAAATTTCTCTAGTTTCTGTTCACAAAAATATCAGCACATAATACTCAGAATCGTGTCAGATATTTATCGATCCCTCGCACAGCCATATGCTCCTCAGTGCACGGACGGGATGCTGAATGCACTTTTGCAGAAGGACAAGTAGCTGAAGCCAAGAAAGCCGAACGGACAAGAGACTAAAAAAACATAGTGAAATTAACCTGTAATCTCGTAAAATCTTAAATGCCAAATTGGTGAATTGGTCTTTAAACTATGTAAGTAGTTATGTTTTAATTACCTCCGCCTTAGCGAAGGTGGGGGTATGGTTTGTTTGTTTGTTTATTTGACCGTGTGCTGGATGGATTCGGATGAAATTTTCAGGGATGTTTGGCTTTGTGACTGGCACGAACTGATTAGATTTTGGGATCGATATGGTACCGGATTCTGGATCTTTTTCCTGTTTTTTTTTTTTACTTAATTTTTGAGAGCAGTCAGGATCATTTTTAGTATTCTCGTTATTATTGTTGTGCCTGTTTGGTTTTATGTCTGTTCGACTTCTTGGCTTCGGCTTCTTGCCCTTCAGTGCATTTGGCATCCTGTCCGTGCACGTTCTCCTCATCAGGATCAATATTGACCAAATTGACGAACGTTGATGTATATCAATAGTAATTAGCTTAGTTTTATAATCGCTTCTTTCGTCCATAAACTCTGTGTCCTCTTCAGCAATTTTCTGTTCCTTGTGTCTCTGCTCCTCTCTGGTCTTGACCTGTCTAAAGAAGTCACAGAGTGCATGAAAAAAAGATTAGTCTAGTGTTATAGCTTTCCTTTATCCCCAGTTCACTCTTGATAGAACAGGCTGATATCATATATTTGGCAGTTCATTGTCCAGTGTATCGTTTTATTTTAACACTGCTGTACATTTCAGATATATGCCGTTGCTATTTCTAGTAAGGAGACTCAATAGGCAAATACGACTTTGTTCCTCTTTCCTGACAGTGAAGTAGATAGAATCCGCTGCTTTCTCCAGCTCACAATAAGTTTTTAACATTTATTAATGAAATGATTTACAATCATTCAATTTTATCATTGAGACAACAAAGATATTGATTGCTCTTTCTCACCTCCATTTATTTATTTACACCAAAGTGGACTGTGAACATTTAAACTTAAATAAAGAAACCGTTGAAAATACATCAACGACGACAGAAAAGGAATAACAAGCTACTCAGTTTTCCATTACACTATCTACTGGGTGAAATGTGCTCCCAATGCATCACCATAACTAAGCTTAGCCTTGAGATTTGCTTGCTTTCTTAACTAGTGACTATTACGGTCACTCGACCTGCATGAAATCGCAGCAAAAACAGCTGTCAAAAGTAACCAATTTAGTGTAAACAACAAACAAAAGACATAACATAGTACCGGATATTATAATTCGAAGTATATTATTTTCTGGGAGAGAGAGTAAAATACGAATGAGATAAAAAGTTAGGGCTGTGCTGTCTTGAATGCTTTAGATCATAGATCTGTTTGATTAAGGGTCGACAGTAGACTAGACATTAACATAAACAAGAACAATAATAGCGACAATAAACAATAACAACAGGAATAACAGCTTAGCGTTATCTAATCCAATTTTGATGTATTTAAATCGGACGTGACAAAGACTAGATTAGCGCAAACAACTTATTCTTTGAAATATCTTTATATCGATGCATTGAAGTTTTTGGTATTTTTTTCCCTTTGTTTATAGCTTATTGCAGAAGGATATTTTAGTTTACTCATATAATTAACAATTTAACAATTATTTAGATAAGACTCGAGAAATCAATTTCACTTTTTTATTTCAGAAAATCTTAGATATTTCATAAGTATCTGCGTAAGCGCAACACGCACACAGAAACACTCACGCAGACACAAACATTCGTGCATATATGTAGGAGGCGTGCATGCGCGCGTGCGTGTGTATGTGTCTGTGTGTGCTGATATTTACGCCCATACATATATGACAGTATATCGAAATATTCGTGATGTACAATTCAAGTCATAAATTGCTCCACAAATGACCAGAATGAAGAACTTCATATACGGTTGCACACAGAAGTGTGCCGTGAATTTATAGAATACAATTTTTACAGTTAAGCAGATTAAATACAGAAAACAAACGAAATCATGGAAGGTTGTTCATCAGATGTTGTACCTTAACTTTTTATCTAATGAACAACCTCCCATGATTTCGTTTGTTTTCTGTATATAATGTACTAAACTGAAATTTATATACATGTATATATATATATATATATATATATATATATATATGTCGACACGGTTGTACGTAGTGCAAATGTGTTTGAAAGTTGTGGTTTCATTTGTATACTTGTTCCAAAACAACACTTATTTTAGTGCTGTTGATACCGCCGCATTGAATGGTACTGCACAGATGTTGAAACCATAATGATATCCGTGGGGCAGCTGATGATGGAGGTATGCTGGCTGTTTTTGTATATGTGGAATAGTATTATAGCACATCCTTTTGGTATATGTGTGTGTATATATATATATATACATATATATATGCAAATATATATAAATATAT
>NC_068992.1:42200607-42205850 GCF_001194135.2 Octopus bimaculoides
AGAGAGAGAGAGAGAGAGAGAGAGAAAGAGAGATTAATATTTGTTTTTATGTTCAGTTATAAATGACAAAAACAGTTTTACATTAATTGGAAGGATTGCTCTATACGATGCATTAGTCAATATTGCTCTTGTTACAGAATGGTGTCGTGAAATTATAGAAACGGTGGACTAATATTTAGAGCCTAATATACAAACTAACAAGGAAGTAAGACAAATCTATAAAGAAAACATGGTCGTATTTTTCTATTCACATAGAAATGTAATATAAATATAATATACGTAAACCCAAGGGTTTGCTGGTTAAGGAGGGTTTCTATTTTTCTATTGTGACTGGAGATAAATAAATTTGCCAAACACATCTCAGTCAAGCGAAAAACATATTCTGATTAACGCCTTCCGTATTATTATCTTTATATCGTATGCCAGAATTTAACATTTAACCTCTTCTCTTTGACGATAATGTTGATATTATCGAGGTCGACTTTGCCTTTCATCCTCTGGGGCTCGATAAATTAAGTACCAGTTGCGTTCTAGGGTCGATTTAATCGACTGGCTCCCTCCCCCAAAATTTCGGGACTTGTGCTTAGAGTAGAAAAGAAAGAAAATATATTGTCTTATGCCTCACTCACCAATATTTCATAATATAGTTAAATATTTCTCGAGAAAATGGAAAATATGTAACCCACTGAGTGTGGTGTACTCCGTGGAGTACATCTATCTCTTATTACTAAGTATAACCATTGATATTATTTCTATTCTGAGCATTCCTTAGTATATTTTCTCATAAGACATCGACATTCAGCTGGGTAAAGCGTGACTACTTCAAGGTTTTACTGTTTCTCTTTGTCCGTTTCAGATCAATTTTTAGTCAACTGAATATGACTGTCGAATTCTATAGTTTTACCAGAGATAGAATTCATGAAATCGAATATTCTCTAGCGTAAGTGTTGTCACCAGCAACGATCTTATATATTCCCTTTATGCCAGGTATCAGACAGTGAAATTACTGTGAATTCTTCCTTTTTATAGCTTTATGGCCCAGTTTCAAGTCATTCAGAATCCATAATTTACATGAATATTTATCAAGCAGGTATGGTGAAAAATACTTCTCTATATTGAATTTTCATCTAAGTTAGTTTAGTATTATGTTAACGAATAATATAAATCAATGAAAAATAATATATGCAAGTGTGCATTTGTTTGTTTTTGCGTGTGTCTGTATGTATATGTGTGTGTCTATTACATTATGCAGAGTATCTTATTTCAGATAAAATACTTCGAGTTTCATGTTATAAGAAAGAAACCTGATTAAGCTTAGCTTAAGCTGTTGTCATCTTCCCCAGGATTAAGAGGCATGTAATAAAAATGGCTTATGATATATATTTTTGGAAACAAAATTTACAGATGCTGTAGATATTTACAAAAGCTTGAGTTCAGCATAAATCTGTATTTCTATTCGTATGAAACTTAAAGTTACTTTGTCCCAAATAAGTTACTTTATATCAGTTTTTCACAACTCTCACAGTTGTGTTTTATATTATTGAATCTATGAACACAATAACAGTAGTATCTATCTATCTATCTATCTATCTATCTATCTATCTATCTATCTATCTATCTATCTATCTATCTATCTTTCTCTCTCTCTCTCTCTCTCTCTCTCTCTCTCTCTCTCTCTCTCTCTCTCTCTCTATATATATATATATATATATATATATCTATTTATCTATCTCCTTACCTATCTATTTTTTATCTATCTATCTATCTATCTATCTTTCTCTTTCTCCACACACACACAAACATATATATAGAGAGATAGAGATAGATAGATAAATAGATAGATATATAAATAGAGAGAGAGAGAGAGAGATAGATAGATAGAGAGAGAGAGAGAGAGAGAGAGAGAGAGAGAGAGAGAGAGAGAGACGGGTGAGTGTATATGTGTACATATATGGGTGTTTGTGCGATTATGTCAGCATGCACTATCTGTTAGGAGAATGCACGTAAAGGATAAAGGGGTATCAGATTATCAGAGATTTTCAATATGAGACAATTGATCATTAAACCCTCAGTTCTACAAACAACGGTATTTACAAAAACATGAATTATTGAGTGAAAAGATGTTTCTCAGCAATTCTACGGTACCAGGTGCATATTTTTTTACGGCAGAGAAGTGAAATCCATTAAACATTATGTACACAGAGTAACTGTAGGAAAAGCAATGAGAAAGACATTAAACTCGTTAAGTTCTGATATAAGTGTCTGCTCGTTAAAATGGTGCGCAATATCACATATCATGATTACGTATCGGGTATATATGCATGCATATATGTATGTATGTGCGTATGTATGTATGTATGTATGTATGTATGTGTGTGTGTGTATGTATGCATGTATGTATGTATGTATGTATGTATGTATGTATGTATGTAGGGTCATTCCTTAGATAATGCAGTTTTTTCAATTGCATGAACTAAAAGTAGAAGGGGGTGGAATAAACCACCTGCATCAACTTGTTATAAAAGCAGGTAGTAATTTTACCTTGCATTTATTCATAGAGCAAGTTTTGAAGAGTGCAGTTCGATTTTTAACAGATATGTTTTCAAAGGTATAATCGAAATAACAAAGGAGCATATTTAGCTTAATTTGCTTTATTTATGATTTCAATAAAGACAACAACGCAACGGAAAGTGTAAGGAATACAAATGCAGTATACGGGGACCGGACAATAAGCGTAAGCCAGTGTCATCGATGTTTCCAGAAAACCCTAACCAGAAACTAGAGCCAAGAAGACGCGCCTCGTCCTGGGAGACCTGTATAGCTCAACGAGGACATCCTGCAAACCCTAGTGGAACAAAATCCCATCGTGTATATATATACAAGTGCAGGAGTGACTGTGTGGTAAGTAGCTTACTTAAGGACCACATGGTTCCGGTTCAGTCCCACTGCGTGGCATCTTGGGCAAGTGTCTTCTACTATAGCCTCGGACTTACCAAGGTCTTGTGAGTAGAATTGGTAGACGGAAACAGAAAGAATCCCGTCGTACATATATGTGTGTGTGTGTGTGTGTGTGTGTGTGTGTGTGTGTGTGTGTGTGCGCTTTTGTGTGTGTGCTTTTGTGTGTGTGTATTTACACTGCATTGAATAACTTATTCATCCAGCTTGCTGCTGATGTATAAACCTCACCCAAAAGGACTCCATATATAATGTGGTCAGCCTAAACATGACATTCGTCAAGGGAAAAGGGACAAAAAAATGATATGAGAATACATGTTGGAAACTGTTGTCGCCTGAACTAATTCTTCTCTGAAAGCTGAATACTGTAAAGTTACGAGTATCATCTTCGTTAGTAGATTTTCTAAAAATGATTAAAATAGATCCAGTGACTCAAAGAGACACAATGATAAAGAGTTCTAGATAGATGAAATAAAATACACGCTTCTCAATACATTCTTATACATACATACACAAAAGCAGTGAGACACATGATATCATATTATACTGAATTGTTAAAGATTTGTCACTGGCGTGAAGTTATACCAAAAACAGGAGAAATACTTTGAGAACGTTCATTTTCAAGAATATAAAAAAACATTTACATTATTATGAAAATGTGCTACCGATTTCGAACCAATTTAGTCACAGAAGTAACTGCTTCGGTCAGTATTTAAAATAATGGAACGAAAGACAGGTGCGATTGTTGCTAAAATTATACTACCATTATTATCATCGAATACTACCATGTAGTTAATTTAATTTAATTGAAACTACTTTCCCTAACATTAATTTATTTTCCCTTTTCGTATTACATGATTAAATAGTTTAATGGATTGAAAACGGTACGTGAATATGTTGAGGTTTTCTCTATTTTTGAAGATGATGCACCCAGAGCAATTTCTCCTTTGGGTTTTGAAGTGTGTGTGTGTGAGCGTGTGTGTGTGTGAGTGTGTGTGTGTGAGTGTGTGTGTGTGTATTTGTGTGTGTGTGTGTGTATGTGTGTGTGTGTGTGTGTGTGTGTGTGTGTGTGTGTGTGTGTGTGTGTGTGTGTGTGTGTGTGTGTGTGACTGTACTATTTAAAAGACCAGCGATTGCAACTGAGAGATACACTTTTCACATGAAAACTCAAGAGATATGACTCGGAATAATGATATCCGTGTACAAGAAAATTAATAATTCCTACCATTTCGAGACCTGCCCAACTCTACTATCTTGGGCGCTTCATTTCAGCGTGCAGACGGGCAATTCAGTGCCGCTACAATCCTTAAGCTGTCTCAACAGGTCTGATGACTGAGACACCATGGAATGCGAACACCATGCATTTATTGAGAATCTTGTTAAACCTTAGCCAAACAATTCCAATCGTTTCCTTCTTATTCCCTCGTAAATAATGAGTTGTTTCAACTGTTTTCCAGCGAGAAATATTTCTCACTCTGCCTCGATATTCAATCCTTAATATTCACCTTATGAATAGAATTCCAATGACATTTTAGTCAGCTAATATCTTCAGGACTTGCATAAAGGCCTTGCACACACACAAACACACATACACACACATATGTGTAGATATACTCTCAGGATATAGACGTAGATCCTTCCATCTTTGGAAAACTAAAAGTAACCACAAAAACGGGCTAGAGGATAAAATTAAGAAAAGCGTATGAGCATAGACATTATGATATGAAGACACAAATCTATAAAAGAAATAACTGAGCTGGTGGTTCTGAAGTAAAACGTTTCATAGAGACACAAAGACGCTACTAGTGTTCAAGTCGGTTATCGGGTTTTGTAGAGTGTAAATGAAACAGGTAGAAACGTATCCTATCGAGTGGACGGAAGTCAGTCACAGGGTATTGCATTTGTAAATGAGCCGACCGGAGCAACGCGTTGTGACCATGAGCAACGAGAAATGCTGTATTTTCCTCTAGAAATAAACCCGGTCTGTGAATCGAAACCGTGAAGTTGCGATCGTGGGTGCAAGCAGCTAGCCCGTAGGAGATGAGTTCCATTGATTTTTTACCAAATTAATTTGGAGAAGTGAAAAAATTTTCTACAAAGCTTGGCGGGTTAAGAGTCAAGATCACGTTTACAACAGGATGTACAAAGTCAGATGCTGTATCGTTACGAAGCTGCACAACGTCATTCTTCTATCAGTCAAAACCTACATATTTTCAATGCAAACTCACGTATATACACGCTCAGATATATACACACATATGAAAATATGCATATATATATATATATGT
>NC_068992.1:42210569-42212601 GCF_001194135.2 Octopus bimaculoides
TCATTAGAGCGAAGGAAACCATGTTTTCTACTATTTCCTCTGGCTCTTTACATTCCGAGATCGAATACCATTGACGTTCACCTTTTGCTTGTCATCATTTCAGGTTCGATAACATTAATTGATGACCTCTTCCCTAAATTTATTTACCTTCCTATACTAATAACAAGTACTATCGCCCTAATCAGGTTGGTGTAATAGCAGAATCATTTCAGAGTCGGACAAGATGCCTTGCTGTGTTTGGACCGGTCTTTAAAGTTTTAACTTCAAATCTTACCGAGGTTAACTTGGCCTTTCATACTCAACGGTTGAAAACATAAAGTACTAGTCAAATGCTGGAAGTATTATAACCGTCCCACCTACCCATAACATTTGGAGCCACCGATACGAAGTTAGAAATAATTATTATCATTGATGCTGTCTTGCTGTAGATCATCCTTGGTTGCAAAACCTTATGATTCAATAGGTCACAAACCCTAATGATTCTAATGCTATCCACCAAGAGTAAAGTGCATCTAGGAATGCATTACCCAGTTTCTCTTTCGGTTTGATGACGGTAAATTGTAATTTAAGAGGCATTTGGCAGCTATTTCTACTTTGCTGATTTCTCCCTTACAGGACCACTCATTAGCATTGCTGCAGGAATAAATACGATACTGAACTTATTTCTCGTCATTTTACATTTGTAGAGACGTTCAAGTGTGTAATTTTCAATAAACTCCACATTGTGAACTACGTTATTATATTAATGTATTTCCTACCTTAAATCTAATTTATTGTTTGTCCGTATTTTTCATACTAATCAAATGTTTCTGCCTTCTGTGTTTATAGACATAAGTATTGGTTCTATCCTGTTCTGTTTTATATAAACTGGCGACTTGAAGTCGAGGGATTCAAAATTTTTAAACCCTCAAATGTGGATAAAATCTTAGCGGTCGAAATCTTTTTATTCTTTTTCTCTTTTACCATTAACGTGTCTCGGCATCTTCCCGACGGTTCTCTTACGTTATCGTTGTATCCTAAAACTCTTGGGGAAATGTACCCACGTTTAAGAGAATTTTTGCAGCTTTCTTTTACATTTATGTTAAATACAACGCAAATTGCTAATTCTAGCCGATCTGGATACCAATATCTACTGTTTTAGTGGAGCGAATTTTGCATATTTTCTTAAATACTCTGATCGTCTTTTGTTTTTTACATTTCGACAGCGTTTTCAGCCTCTCCATCATCCTACCGCAGATTGGTTGCAAAAGACAGAAGCGGTTTACACGCCAGGCTACTATGCTGCATTATAGAATATTGCCTTTAAATATACGAGATTAAATATACAACAAACAAATATTTCGAAGCAAGAAACATATACGTTCCAGTCAATTCACATATTCTATTATTTTTTCTGGTCTTAATCTTTGGACTAGCTTTCACGCTGAGGCAATGTCTTGAAGGATTTAATCGATCATATCGCCTCCAGCACGTATTTCAGCCTGGCATGTATATTATTGATTTCTAATTCACGAGCAGCTAAGATTACATATTTTTGCTACTCATAGCATACACCCATGAGAGATACATACAATGTGCAATGGATTCTAATGGGACATGGGTTGAAGACAGCTGACCGATAGATGAAATATATTAATGCATAAAATCTGAATGTTCGGTCATATTTATTATCTTCGCTGCTATTTCTTAAAATATCAAATAACCTACACTGGGACAAGATAGTATGATTGAAGGAAAAGCAGAAATATAAACATGCTAATCATTTGATATTTGCTGAATCGTGAGTTCAGTGTAAAACAAACACAACCATTTTAACGCTGGAAGATTATTTGATTATCTGTTAGATGTACTTAGTAACCTGCATTCTGAACCGACGTTCACACTGAGTTATAATTTGCCTCGTGGAATATAATTAAAAATCTGGCGCGGAAATCTGTTTTAGATAGAGATAAATCGCAGGTTTTACATACATGTCTATGTAATTTCTATAATAAAACATATATACATAAATATAAATATATATATATATATA
>NC_068992.1:42212893-42219066 GCF_001194135.2 Octopus bimaculoides
ATATATATGTATGTATGTATGTATGTATATGTATATAAACATAGATATACAAGCATAAACTACATTTTCCAAACCACTGAAATTAAATGGGTTACCGTAAAACATTATCTTGAACTCAAGATGCAAAAATGAAACAAAAATATGTACGTATGACCCATTGGAAGATTCAAAACGTCACTTCGCACCAACATTAACATAAATACTTGTTGTTTGATGTTTTATGAAATGGCGGAAGATGATGGGTGTAAACATATATGTATATGTTTATATATGTGCATGTATGTGTGTGTATGTGCGCATGCGTGCTTTCGTGTATGTGTTTGTGTGTGCATACACGTATGTGTATATATATATATATATATATATATATATATATATATATATATGTATGTATGTATGTATGTATGTATGTATATGTATGCATATATGTGTGCATTTACATATGTATATATGTATATAGATATATTCTGACTTCAACAAAGTAATTTCTGAATGCGTAGGCTATTTGGAGATTTCTATGTCTTTATTGATTCATTTATTTTTTATTTGTGTTTATATGTTTGGTATTTATGATTCCGAATTGTTTTGAAATATAATTTATTACACATGTCGACTGTGGGGTGCGTAACTAAAAACAAATAATTGCGTATATTTAATCGCTAGCGTGTTGGATACACTGAAATTTGTTTCAATTGCAGCTCTATCAAAGCTATCTGTGCTTTGCGTCCTGTCTAAGATCGAAAAATAAAAAGCCGTACCAACCCTGTTCCGGGTGTGTAAGAGGAACTGTAAAGAAATCAAAGAACTTCTTTTGTGAAGTTTGTCACAGTTTATTGGATCCTGAGTTCAAGTGACGTCAAAAGAAATAGTTTAACATAATCGCCTGAAACTTCACATACCTTCAGCAGACTCAATGCCATTGCAATTATTCGAGGCAGATCTCTACCGCCTCTTTTACTCTTACTAGTTTTGTAAATTTGTAAAATATAATGGACCCTGCTATCCGTCCTGACTGTAATACACACACACTTGTATTTAGAATCTTAAGAACCCCTATACTAATAGATTACTAAACATAGATATGGAATTCATAACCATTGCCTTGTGTGGTTTTCTATTTCTTTCATGAATTTCCTTCCATTTTGTTTAGGGCCCGATCGTTTTACTGATGCAGTTGTGACTCCTTAAGATGGCGTAATCGTTGATCGTTATGTCCATATTGATTATCTTACATTTCATATTTGAGGTCCTGGGAAGCTCTTGCTGGTAATGAGATTTGAACTCAGCTAATAAAGAACTGTTGATGATTCTACAAAGCATCACGTTTAATGGACTGAGACTTCTAATCCACTGATATTAGTCGCTACCTCATTTATCGATCCTGGACGCGTAAAGAAGACCTTTAAACTATGCAAAATTTGAGATTAAAATACTGAGAAGTGTATAAAGTACGACTAGGCATTATGAGCATCACTCTTCTGTCTTTGCGAAATCGCTGATGCTCCCGTTCGTTTATTCAGTAACTTGATCTCGCCATGAAGTGGCAGAACCTTCGATTATACCGTTGGACCCTACAATATAAGGGGCGGTAAAAGACAATGATTTCTACACGTGGCAGGCAGAAACCGGCAAATTTTGAGAAAAGGGAGCTGGTAGACTGCCATCAACCCCAGTATTAAACTGGTACCTATTTTATCGACCCTGAAAAGATGAACTTTAATGTTGATCAGAGCTGCCTTTGAACTGAAAACGGAAAGACGGACGAGATCCCGCCAAGAATCCTGACCGGCCTGCTAATGACCCTGCCAGTTCACCGCCCTCAATAATGATTTCACATTTTCGCAGAGAACCAGCAGTTTTTGAGTAGAGAAGCAAGTCGATTTCATCGGCCAATATTGTTCAACTGCTTCTTATTTTATTGACCCTGAAAGGATGAAGGCAAAGTGGACCTCGCTGGAATTTGAACTCAGAACGTAAAAGCGGACGAGCTCATAACGTAGAGATGGACGTGCCAACAGTTCTGCCAACGCGCCACCCTAGTCATTTTGTCTAACTCCCTGACAGTTCCACCAATTAACCACCTTATCCGTGGCGTTAAATGATGAAAGTCAAATTTAACTACGGTTAGATTTGAACTCAGGAAATCAGAAGTATACTGAAAGGCATTCCTAGCAGATACTCTCTAACGCTTCTGCACATTCACCACCTTTCACATTCATAAGTTTAAAACCATAATTTTGTTTCGTCAACAAACTCAATCCCTATATAGAAATCACAGCGTTTTGGATAGCTTTGATGAGGATGTAATATTTCCTGCTCTCCTACCAGAAATTTCACCAGAGATTGCTTTAAAACTTCCTTTGAAAATGCCGTAAAATGACGTGTAGAGTTACTTACAAAACATATAATCAGAACAGTTTATATCACAGATCCTTAATATAATTATACTATGTTAAGATAATTTACATAATTTCGTATTAATTCATATTTTTTGTCGGCTTGTTCAAAGGAGGAATATTATCCATTATCATTTCTAGGCTTGCCAGAATGATGAAAGTGGGAAGGAAGCATGCCACGGGACATTGGTGGCTGCAGAAGAGAGCATTGCACCAAGAGATCCAGTAATTCAAAGGCCGTTGAGTTCTTATGCTTGTCATAGAATACATTCAAGTCAACGCACCCAGCTGCCAGATGGTGCTTAGATCAGTATACATGATTATGCATCGCTTTAAATGCGTATTATATTCATACAAGAATTGAGCATATGCATATACGACTGGAAGGTCAATTTATGATAGCTCAATTCCTGGCGCTCGCGGATTGTTTCACATATGCCACATTCAATAAATAATGATTATATCGGCTTTGAATAACCACGCTGGCAAAACCTTTTGGGAGTTAATACAGGAGATTCTATCGGACCGATACAAAGAAAAAAAAAGCAGCTAAATATCATTGAAATTATAGCCTGCTATTTTAATGACAGAAGGAAATATTGGATTATATAGACACGTATAAACACACATAGACACACACAAACACACATGCACACATACACACACACACACACGTACACTCATATTGATAGATAGGAGACAGACAGAATGGCAGACAGATATGCATATATATTATATATATAAATATGTATATATACATACATACATATATATATATATATAGTTAGGTTATGTTGTGTTAAGAATGTAGCAGAGTATAGTACAAAATTTGTCCACCTTCAGATTTCAGCTGGTGCTATCTCGCGGTAGTATTATACGTACCAAGATATTTGCGTTGAGGTTTCTGCAGTAACTGAATAGATAGTTGACTCTATATAGTTGACTATGTATGTATATATATATATGAAGGCATAAAACTAAATATATACATGCATATATGTATGCATTTATATAGATAAATAGGTTGGTAGGTAGTTATTAGCAATAGTGCATATACAATCTTCTCGGGCGAAGATCTCGTTGCCACAAGTCACGCGACTGAAGACTACATTAATTCAACTTCTTTTTAAATTGAATAAAATATTTCCCACATTTTTTTTAAATGTTAGACTGTATAGCAGACATGTTTTTGTAGAGATTGACGAGTAGATATTATCAAGCTAAACTGAGGTAAATATTTCACGAGTTCTACTAATCAAAATAAATATTTGTAGAACTAAACGTAATAACATTTGAGTGTATTTATTCATTGGCAATTTAAATCATGCTGTATAGAAAGGATAGCAGATAAGGATCTACTAAAGACTTCGTTAAAATGAATTATTTTCACGGCAGATGTCGGTGAGTAAAATATATCAACGCTACCAACACCAAAGAACACTACGCATGAAAAGAAAAAAAAATAATAATAAGCAGAAAATATAAAAGTGGAAATAATAGTAGACAGAATTCGTTCTGGAGAATGTCTATGGTGATAGAAGACTTTAACCAAATATAATTCCCATAACCTTATCGTGGTACAAAGTATTAATTGTGTCACGACGGTTCCGAAACTACATACTGTAAACTGTTTGATAGTATAAATAAATAAATTCAGAAACGACTATTGTCCCATTAAGTTAGTAAAACAACATCAATACACACATTATACAGAAATGAAACAAAAAAAAATCATAAGAATTTTTTTTTATATATTCTACTTTTTAAGATTATCCGAAATTTCTTTACGACTAAAATAAACTTCTCGTAAAAAAACACGGCAGAAACCTATTGTTAACTGTAAGGAGAAGAATAAAAAAAATCAACTTGTTCTTAATGGTAGTGGGAGAGACGGGGCAATAGCTAGAATTGTAATACAACAAAAGAAGACTATAAAGCTATCGAACATTAAAGATCGATATTAAAAATATCGAATAACTATTTTTCACCGAGAAAACTTGAAAGGAGAAATTCTAAAATACTTATAGAATGATAAGTATCTCCAAACACCACATAAATATACGAACTTAGCCAAAATAACTGAGGGTATATATAAGAAAGTGCGACTTCTAACTAGCATTGAATATTATTAAAGACACAACGATTCCGGTAATAACATTAAGAATCGACAGTCAAAATCAATAACTTATTAGGAACTGCAAAAATGGGAGTCTATGAGGTCACTTGATGTGCTAAAATTAACAGCTAAATCTCCTTTAACTTCAATCAAATTCTATGCAACCCTCTTAAAACTGGAAAGCTATGCAGAATAAAGTAACCTGAAATATAATGTAACTAAAGCCAAGTCGAGTCACTGTTTCAAAGTTTGTCCATCGATAAGAGTTCGACACAAAGGTCAGGATATTAACGCTTCCCTGTTTCTATAAATGTATTGTTGGATCAGCAACGTAATGAAGACTGTGCGGTTCTATCTCACGCCACTAGCTAATCGTAGTTATTAGAGTAATGAGAAGCGGATCAAACCGTGGATTTCGAAGACGCTGGCAGCGTCTTCTGACGGGAAATATTAATCCGTAAGAAATCAGCGAGATGGCAGAATCGTTAGCGCACCAAGCAAAATTCTTAGTGGCTTTTCGTCTGTCTGTATGTTCTGAGTTCAAATTCCGTCGAGGTTGACTTTGTCTTTCATCACTTTATGTTCGATAAAATAGGTACCAGCCGATCACTGAGGTCAATATAATAGACTAAGCCCTTTCCTGAACCTGTTGGCCTTGTGCTAAAATTTGCAACCGATATTAATGCGTATATTTTCGCTGAAAAATATTTAATTATATAGAAGAGAAAGAATGAACGTTTTGGACAATCTGGCTTATTTCAGATATATAAAAAAAACAGCAACAATAATCAAAGAAAACAGGGAGACTAATACCAGGGTAAACGGAAAAGTAATCGTTATTCATTTTCTTAGGATCCTGCTACGGCTCATGATGTTCTTTTATATAACAAAAGAGGAGTCTGTCCCACGATATATGGCGCTCTTATTTTCATCAAATCATACGCTGCCTGAAACATTTAGAAAAATGACACTGGTTAAACAGAACACCAAAGAAAGTATCAGAACCAGTATTGAACTCGCTAAGTAAGAAATAGCATTTCAATATGTCACCCACACAGCCAAAAGATGACCAGAGGTCAGTCGTGAAAGAGTAAAGATTGCTAACCTGAATCATGCTTCCACTAAATCATTAAGGTTCTTGTGTAGCCATGACTAGACAAGACCAGAGTAACCTGAAACAAGGTATCTTACTGAAGAACATAAAGCAATGCGCAGCCCATGAAACTGAACCTACGATAGAATGTTTACGAAACGAACATTCTAACTACTTGACTGCGTGACTTCACGGAAAGGTCATTTCATGTCAAGCGAATGCACGAGATATATGTAACTACTTGTTGTGTTATATAAAAGAATAAACATATTTCTTGATAAAAAATAAACATTATCAGGATCAAACCACAAAGACAGGGAGCTACTAACACTTATCAGCGAGAATCATGAAAGCAAAAGGTCATTCAACGAAAACTGTCTGCGCTAAGCAACTCAGTAAACAGTTTTCTCATTCCTACCAATGGCACCTCGTCACTTACCAATTCCATCACCACTTCCGCTACTGATACTGAAGAAACAACAACCACTTATTTTTCTGTTTGTCACACACACACACACACACACACACACACACACACACACACACACACACACACACACACACACAC
>NC_068992.1:42219335-42221112 GCF_001194135.2 Octopus bimaculoides
TATATATATATATATATATATCCTAACTTCACTGGACTCATCTGAAACCATATTGTAAGAGACAGAAAAATGTTCCTGTTGTTGTAAACATATGAATATCTATTTCTTTATGCAGCTAGTCTTGTTTACACCACAGCAAATCTGGTGACATTCTTTGGTGACCCAACCTGCAGGAGATAGCAATGTAGTTCTGTTTAAAACCACACCATGCAGCCTCACAACTATGGCACTTTGTATAATGTAAGTCTATGTTCTCTATATTTAGAAAGAAAAAGGAAAAGCTGATTGCCACTGGTATTTTTTCAACCATCAAAACTGGTCTTCGGTTAAATAGCGAGTATGAAAACAACTAATCTGGTTATATACCAATATAACACATATATAGAAGCACACACATTTATATATACATACACTCATCTCCATGCTTATGTATATGTGCGTGTGTGTATATATATATATATATATGTGTGTGTGTGTGTGTGTGTGTGTGTGTGTGTGTGTGTGTGTGATTCTGTTTTACTTCAAAATTTCTTGCCAATAGAGAAAGAGCTGGTTTCTAACCATGATTCAAGGATCCTTCATTGGATTTTCAACATCAACAACAGGGTATTTTTTTATGTATGTATATGTGCAGGTTTGTATGTTTTGCATTATGTATGTATTCTCATGCATATAGTTCCATATCTAGACATACTCGTATATACATAAATGATAAACTTCTGGAAAGATTTACAGATTTTTACAGTTCCAGTGATAGAAATGTATGTATGTATGTATGTATGCGCGTGAGGAAGTGGCTTAAAAAATCTGTTAATGACTGGATATATGGGATATAAAGAGTTGGAAAGAGACCATTTTTACACTTATATTTTAATATTTCGGAGTCAAAATTCCTTCATGAAAACAAAATGGAAGATGGTGACGGGTATGCAACTATTGAATGCAAATATACAGTATATTTTGCATGTTTATATGTATATAGGTATATTCATCGATGGTACATACATCGGAAAATAAACTGCATGATATAGAACATCTCCAGTCTCCTCTAAAACACAATCTTACATTCCTGTATAAAATATCACACACAGACATACTATTGTTATTACAGTATACTACCTCCAGTTCCAACACCATTCATATTTCATATCTGTGGCTGATATTGGAAAAGGAAAACAACATTTTTTGTTTTTTTAATCATTTGAGAGAAGTACGTCCAATATTTTTCGATAAGTCTGCTTGGCGCGGTTTTAATCTAAAAATACACACCTAAATATTACATTAATAGAATTACTTTATTGATAAAACACCTTTCACGATGTGTGTTTCTATGGAAGAGAAAAACAACACACACAGCAATGAAAGAGTACGTACTCTTAGTATTCGCATTGTCTGTACGTGCGGCGAGCAAATAACAATAACAACCATTATAATAAGTAATAAATATAATATGATAAATAAAAGTAAAGGAAGTGTTACCACAAATAACAAATGGTTGGAAGTCAAATGATTTGTTATGAAACAAGCAGTGTATGTCAAATAAGTGTCTTGTTCCGTTCTAATCGAAGAAAAATATAGAGAGATATAATAGATATTGAGTGCAGCATATAACCTGCTTGATATCCTCTTGTGTTTTGTTACTTGCTTCCGTTTGCTTTCTTCTAAATATGTTTTCTATTTGTGGATTGATATATGCTTTATATGCGACATCTCTACATCTATAAATCCAGCTCTACCAATAGTTATATCTATTTAAATACGGTTGCACCCCCCCCCC
>NC_068992.1:42222148-42229648 GCF_001194135.2 Octopus bimaculoides
ATAATAATAATAATAATAATAATAATAATAATAATAATAATAATAATAATAATAATAATAATAATAATAATAATAATAATAATAATAATAATAACAACAACATCGAGAAATACCTTAGGAATGAGAACCCAGGTTCGAAAATTCCTCAAGATATCTGATGAAGGCTGGAGGGTATATCAGCCGAAACGTTGTGTTAACAATAAACATGATGAGGACTAATATCCGTCAAATGTAAATAAAGTAAATGATGATCTTATTCCCACTTTCATAAATTCCGAGTACATGAAAAAGTACTGATCGAAGGAGGAATCTGTTAGGTGATGCCCTTGCCGTCTCAGTCTCGCTTCGGTGCGTTCTATCAGTAATGATTACGACCACCAAAATCCGAGAGTTTGAAGTCGGAAATGAAGAAATATACGTTGTAATATACTCTATTTTGTAAGCTCTGAAGTAGAACGCCGTTGGTCTATACGTCCTAATTCCATATCCATGTCTACTCAAAAAGCATTGGACAGATTAGGACATTTGAAGAACCACCCGCCCCAAAACACGATGCACTCGCAATGAGCCCGAAATCGCGTGTTTGCGAAACAGACATTTTGACCACATAGACATGGCTATTTTTCAACTTTTCCCATATATTTCAAACATACCGCGTATTAGAAATTATACACAAATATATTAAATATAATAATATACTCTGTTTAAGTATAACTGAAGTAGTATATTTAAATAAGCAACATGTCTAGAAGGAAAGGATATTTAATGGGATTTTATCGGAAATTGGTTGGTCATTAAAAACCTATATTTATGGTCTGCTGCGTCTGTCGCTATTTAGATTAGCATTTAATAGTCCGAAATGAAGTCATCTCACTGTAATTTTAATTATTTCTGCCATAATTGTCATAAAAGTGCAGGAAAGAATTGAACCAACCAAGTAGCCTTTCACTTTACAACACTCTGAGATTTTTACTAAAATTGTCTATCATTCGAAAAATTCTAAATAGTTTACGCATTTCAACAGGTCTATCTATCTATCTATCTAGCTAGCTAGCTAGCTAGCTAGCTAGCTAGCTAGCGATCTGACTCTCTGTCTATCCAGTTCTCTGTCTACCAGTCTATCTGTATAGCTTTCTATCTATTTATCTATCCATCTATCAATCTTCATCTTCTTTGCTAACTAGCTCTTTACCTTATTAGCTACCTATATACATGTCTATATAATTTGGATATATATACAGAGATAAATAAATAGATAGATAGATAGATAGATAGATAGATCTTGGAAGTGTCGACTCCGTAATGGAAGCCATTGAATAAAAAAAGGATAGACATACAATGTTTCAACATATGACGGGATGGTCATGACTGAAATACCTTTTATTAAATATACATTAGCTTCTAACTATGACAAAACCGCAACTGCAATATATATTTATCCATCTATATACATGGCATTGTAGTTAGAGCGTCAGACTCACAACCATGCGGTTGTGAATTTGATTCCCGGACCGTACTGTGTGTTGCGTTCTAGAACAAGACACTTTATTTCACGTTACTCCAGTTCACTCCGCCTTAGAAATGAATTGCGACGTCACTGGTGCCAAGCGGTATCGGCCGCATTCCCTTTCTCTTTTATACATCGGTGGCACGGTCAGGGGAGGATGGTATTCATGGGCGACTGCTGGTCTTCCATAAACAACCTTGCCTTGAATTGTGCCTCGGAGGGGAACTTTCTAAGCGCAATCCCATGGTCATTCATGACTGAGGGAAGTCTTTTCCCTTCATCTTTACTCTACATTTGTATGCATATGTGTGTGTATGTTTGTGTGTGTGTGTGATGGTTGCCTATATTATGTGTCAGTTCGTAAAATACAGTATGTAAAAGTTCGTATAATTGTACACATACATGTGCACAATGCTCGAATGTATACCTCTATATGTCTATACATGCATACATGTTTAGATACATACATGCATACATGTTTAGATACATACATGCATACATATATACATACACACAGACACGTACCTACTTACACACATATATAATTGATATGATTCCAGAAATACCTAACTTGACACGGCAAATGCTACCAGTCGAGAACTCCGCATACCGGAAGCCAGCAAGTGTATGGGGTCATGAGGAGAGAATGCGTGCCGTTTCCGGACCTACCTCTCGATGTCATCAATGCGCACCGCCCTTCATTCACTTATATGAGGGCCCTGCTTGCTAGATGAACTGGTTATTAAATATAGCTCAATATTTCTCTAGGCATCACTCATCGTCTCTTTTTAATTAAATCCAGTGGCTAGCCTTCTCCATTATAGTTTGGATATCGGTCATGGTGGTATTTACCTTACGATGAGCTAGGCCTAACGATAGCAACAATCGTCTCACACTGTGTCCAACAAACCCTCTACAACCAACTTCGATTGGAAAATGCTCCGCTTTCCAGCCTGCATCTTCCCATTCCTCGAGGAGGTTTACATAACAGTCAATCTTTCGAGCCCGAGCGGCGTCCATGTTATCTTCATGAGGAACAGTTAACTCGACTAGAGTTTATGATGGGCGGCTTTCTCTTTTGTAATCTTTATTTACAAATGAATAGTTTTATCTACTCTAGGCATAAGGCCCGAGATTTTGGGGGAGGGGGATAGTCAATTAGATTGACCTTAGTACGCAACTGGTACTTAATTTATCGACTCCGAAAGTATGAAAAGCAAAGTGGCAGAATTTGAACTCAGAACGTAAAGACAGACGAAATACCGCTAAGCATTTCGCCCGGCGTGCTAACGTTTGCGCCAGCTCGCCACCTCATTTACAAATGAATAATATTTTATTTCATCACCGTTATTTGCTCAAGATATTAAAAAAGTTCCTTTTCTATATTGTCAAACATTTAAAAAAAAATACAGAAATGGAAATCAAACCGTGCCAATAACATTTCTCCCGTTTGATCATTTATGTGTTTTTTTATATCAATCGTCCCCCAACCTTCTCACTTTTGAGGTTTCTTTATGAATCCAGATCATGGCCACTCGGGTTATAAGATCGTGTATTTAAATAATTCCATTCTAGTATTTCCTCGGAGTTGATAATCCAATTTGGCCCATCTCATACATAGCATATAAGTTCATTTGGTTCTTAAGTTCCTCACCAAAAGGGAGGTTCTTGAGTATCAAAATTTAGTTCTCACATTGTTCTGATTGTCCACAAATCTCAACTGATAAAGGTCAGTAATTAGCATCATTACACCTCAGCCACTTGGCCTTGCATTAGTAAAACCGTTTGTACACATATTGAACTATTACGTATGGTAAGAAACTTGCTTCCCAACCACATGGTTCCGGGTTCACTACCACTGCGTGGCACCTTGGGCTTCTTCTACTATAGCCTCTGGAAGTTGATAAAGCCCGACTTATATGTGGATATGTGTGTATATTTATGTATGCGTGTCTTTGTGCCTGTGTTTGTCTTCCCACCATCGCTTGACAACCGATGTCGGTGTGTTTACGTCCCCATAACTTGGCGGTTTGGCAAAAGAGACCGATAGAATAAGTACTACGTTAACAAAGAATAATTCGTAGGGTCTTTTTCTTCGACTAAAGCCCTTTAAGGTGGTGCACCAGCATGGTTGCAGTCAAAATGAATGAAACAAATAAAAGAAAAAGAAAATATGCGCACATGATATTTTCAAAATGAAATCGGATTCTTTTTAATAGCAGAAATTTGAGAGATTGTTACATGTCCTGGATGTTCAGAACCTTTGCAAAGAAAGAAACATTTCATTGTAATTTCAAAAGTCTGAGCACATCCGCTGCAAAATATTTGGAGGTGTCTGCACAGTTACCAGCAGCAGATTTTCATCAACTTGTGTTTGAAATGGTCTTCATCTTGAAAGTATTTCCAAAGATATGGCTAGGAAGGAGCCTTGTTACCTTGGCGACCATCGATTAATGTAGCATGGAAATCACATCTACACAGTTAAGTGTGTACATCAACAAGATTATTCCTTTGTGATCACAAACAGAATCTACAAATGTACAAACAGAGGATGTGCAATTAAAAGAATACGTCTCCAGAAGTTCTCATAGCATCTCAAACCTTTCGATGCATCGCAAAATCACCAAGTTTGCATGTCATCGACCACCGAGATATGAAAGGCAGAGTTAACCACAGCGGGATTTGAACTCAGAATGCAAATATTTGTGACTGATTGCAAAAGTAACTTCTTCGGTCACTCTGCCGAGCCATCATTTACACATCTTCATAAAAAATGTTTTCTATTACTTCCTTTAATAATGATTTCCAACATCAATTATTTATGATAATAACATCACTATTTGCATTATAAGCCATTATGGGGTTATGTGCTATCACTGTGATATTATCAATCTCAACATGGATTATAAGAACCAAATACATCTGCATGATTATTAAATACATCAATAGCATAACCAGATTGTATCAAAAACTGACATGAAAGAATTCACTTATAAACGATACACGTTTGTCGGAACTTAGATCCAAGCAAAATAAATAGAACGTTACTTATCGGATTCCATTCATCTTTTTATTTATTCATTTTTATTTTTATTTTTTGCCATATTAACATCGGCATGTCATCCCAGAAGACTGGATTCCAGGTTTATAACTCATACTGCATCCATACAAATAAACACCTGTTAATTACATTCGCGTCATTGCTTTAGATTCCAGAGTAAAAACGCTACGTTTAATACCTGGGTATCATTCATCTTATATCGATCAGGATTGTTACCAATATATTACATAGTCACTGTGCAAATATGGATAAGAGATAGCAGGATCGATAAGGTATTAAAAATAATAAGTTAAGGGATACGTGTTAAAACCTATTGAATACGATTCGTGATGTTAAAGGACAGATGCGTTAATACAAATCTTATTTGAACTAAAGGAATAAAACCTCTAACAGTAGCAGTATACACACACACACACACACACACACACACACACACACACACACACACACACACACGTAGATACTATGCACTAAATTATTGATTCGCCGTTGGAAACATATTGGAGTTCAAATTTCCAATGACACTATTGTTTGAAAATACAGAGAATTGTAAAAATTAAAATAGATTTTTGGTTCCGTAAAACATTGTTTTTTTTTTGTTTTTTTATATTTTTTAATGTAACAGGTTTGTAATTCTGGACGTTTTGCTAATATTCACATTGTACTTAACATATCACTGGAAATTCAATAAAAAATTTGGTTACCGATATCGAATTCTTATATTCTTCGCTTATGACATTACATCATTTCTTCTTCCTTTTGTCCTAATGGTATTTTCTGTTCTATATTCTGCTTATGTAAATGGCTCTCTTCACCTCTTTACATATATGTCTAATATTCTCTAAATTTTATAGTTTATATTAAGCATTACAACTATTGTCGAACGGAATAAAATGAAATAAAAACCATGAAGCAACGCTGACGACATGATAGCAGTCGGAAGGAAAAAATAAAATCGATTTGAGGTTGAGGATGAATGATACAACAACACTATACAGATGGCAGAAAAGAAATAAACTTCTAAATCAGTAACTAAGTGTACAAATGGCTTGTTTCCCCATTGGCTAATATCAGTTATTGGATTCTGGGTAGATATGGAACAGGGTCGCATTGTAAACCAATTATTCTGAAGATGAGATCCTTCATCTAAAGCAAGTTAAACATTGAGCTCAAAAGAAGCGGAAAATGTCAAGGGATCTTGCATGTGGATCACTGGATGTTTACGAATACCAACCAATATTAACACAGCGAGTCTGTGTGTTAAGAAGCTTGCTTCCGGTTTGGGTTCAATCCTGCTGTGTGGCACCTTTGGCAAGTGTCTTCTACTATAGTTTCGGCTCAACCAAAGTTTTGTGAGTGGATTTGGTAGACGGAAACAGAAAGAAGCCCGTTGTATAAAATCCATTCACAAAACTTTGGTTGAGCCAAAGCTATAGTAGAAGACACTTGCCCAATTTGCCACGTAACGGGATTGAACCCAAACTTCAAGCAAGCTTTTTAACACACAGACTCGCTGTGTTAATATTGGTTGATATTCGTAAACATCCAGTACTCCACACGCAAGACCCCTTGACATTTTCCACTTCTTTTGAACTCAATATTTAACTTGCTTTAGATGAAGGATCTCATCTGCAGAATAATTCGTTTACAATGCCACCATGCTTCATATCTACCCAGAACCTGATAACTGATATTAGACGGAAACAGAAAGAAGCCCGTTGCATATATATATATATATATATATATATATATATATATATATGTGTGTGTGTGTGTGTGTGGGTGTGGGTGTATGTTTGTGTGTGTGTGCTCGCGTCTGTTCCCCACCATCGACTGACAACCGATGCTGGTGTGTTTACGTCCCCGTAACTTAGCGGTTCTGCAGAAGCGACCGATAGACTAAGCACCAGGCTTACACAAAATAGGTCCAGGGATCGATTTGTTCGTTTAAAAGGCGATGATCCAGCATGGCCACAGTCAAATGACTGAAACAAATAAAATAGTAATAAAGTATTTAAACTAATTATAATACTTCTATTGCAACCAAGCTCTAGATTAAAATATGAGCGAACTATTTGGATTTCTTTATCAGTGAGTGGACATATGGCTGATTTTCAAACGTTGAGTAAAAATCGCTTTCGTTTCATTAAAATAATCTACTTTTATGTATTTATATTTTTCTGTTGCCATACATGCAGAGAACACGTTTGTAATATTCTACGAGAGGAAGCGATGAGCCAGCAAAGGGTGAGATCTAAAGCAGTACACGATCACATGTGGAACAGAAAATAGAAAGCTGAATTTCATTCAGGAAGTTTCTGAAGAAGAAAAGTATATTTAGAGCAATGCATATTAAAATGATAACAGACTTTCAAAAGAAATTTCTTAAGGCAAATGTATTTCTCACCGTTAAGAGAGTAAGTATTAATAATATTTTATGATATGTAATCTTAATAATTTTTAGAGAAAGCAAACGGAGAAACAACAGAGATGGCAAATTTATAGAATAAATCTTTCATAGCACATATTTTCAACTGTTTGTTGTATTTAATCTTACTCTACGTAGGCTTCTTTGAAATATATTACACATTGCTTCATTAATAATTCTCTGTCCGTCCGTCTGCCCATCTGTGAGTCGATCTGTCTCACTGTCTCATATTTACGTATGCACCTCTTTATTAATTCATATTATATTAAATATCTGCGTATGTGTTTGTGTGTGTATTTAAGCAATCATATATACACACGCATGCGCACACGCAAGCACAAACACACTCACCCACCACATGTATATATATTATAAATATGTATATATATTTATACAGTTATATATATGCATATCTATCTATATAACTACCTATCTATTTATTTATCTATAGACTACTCCTCTCATTTGTGGTCGCTCTACAGTGTCAAAATAAAAGCGTAACTT
>NC_068992.1:42230966-42231993 GCF_001194135.2 Octopus bimaculoides
TATATATATATATATATATATATATATATATATATCTGTGTATGTGTGTCTGCGTGTGAGTAAAGGCGTAGCTAAGTATAGAACTGGGCTTCTGCACAAACGTCAGCAAATTTACTATTTGCTTTCCTTATATATCAGAACTGTCGTTTTGTCTGGACTGAGAAAGATGTATTCGGTGTTCATCATTGATGACGCGAAACAACTCGAAATTCTACTATCTGATAGCATCATCCATAGCTCTATTGGGTTTCACAAATGTTGTCTGTTAGAAGACGTTTCCTAAAACACTTCTTCCGGAGCGAAAGATTGTTTCATGTGCGAATGTCCATGGACGTGTTAAATATCATTGTACATGGATGTATTTTATTTAACACTGCTTCGTGCAACTCTAATTTTATGTTATATTATATCATATTATATGATATTGCAGTATTAAGCTATACATTACGTGCTGCTCGAGAGGTATATGCCTTTAAAAGTATATTACTAGAGTATTGTGATGAAATTGATATCAAAAACAGTATCGCCATATTATGTGACGTACACGATGCTTATTGATATTAATTTACTGACAAAAGAGAAACAGAAAATAAAGGAAAGAAATATGAGAATTTATTTATCAAGCATGAGAATTTATTTATCGCATCATTGCGTGGAATAAATAAATAAATATTTGTTGTTTATTTTCTTTTTATTAGGAATGATGAAGTACATAATAATGGTTCATAAAATATCATAGTGTTACTAATGAACCGAGACAGCAATAGAACGATCTCTCTATGATGAAAAATTGCACTTAAGGAAAATAAATTTTGGGAGTAAAGAGCATATATGCATAATATAGTCGTGAGTGAGTGGTAAGAAGCTTCCAACCACGTGAGTCGAGGTTCAGTCCCATTGCGTGGCACCTTCGACAGATGTCTCCTACTCGAGGAGACCAAAGCTTTGTGAATTGATTTGGATGAAAGAAATTGGAAGAAGCCGGTCGTATATATATATATATATATATATATATATATATATATAT
>NC_068992.1:42232776-42233577 GCF_001194135.2 Octopus bimaculoides
TATATATATATATATATATATATATATATATATATATATATATATATGTGTGTGTGTGTGTGTGTGTGTGTGTGTGTGTGTGCAGGTATGTGTGTGTTCATATGTGCGTCTTTGTGTCTATTTGTGCCCTCACCACCGTTTCACAACCGATGTTGATGTATTTACGTCTTCGTAGCTTAGCGGTTCGGCAACAGAGACTAGTAGAATAAATACTAGGCTTAAAAGTTAAGTACTTTGATTGATTTGTTCGACTAACATCTTTCAATGTGTTAAATAGAATAACTCTGTATAGAACGACAGACTATAGTATAGGCTATATGATGTATAGAGGGACTATATTATAGTAAACGCTTTCCATAGCAAAGTCTCAATCGTGATAGTATAATCTTCTATTAACTGAGGCTATCCCTACAGTTAACACTAGCGTAAGTAATACTAAAATATCTTCATCCAGTATCTTTTATTCTGTTTAAGATTATAGGTGGAAATAATTTAAGGAGAAATTACAAATATTTCTAGCAAGCTCGTTTTCTTGTTTCAGACATAGTAAAAAGGATACGAATGAGATTTAGTCGGTACTTCTAGAGAGGACATGTTCATGTGGTTAAGACTCCCGCATCGCAGCCATGGTCCAATTCCACCGTGCGGCACCTTGGGTGAATGTCTTCTAGCATAACCCTAGGCCGAAATGACTTTTGAGGGAATTCGGTAGACAGAGACTGTGCAGAAAATCATTGCACATATACATGTGTATATTTATATGGATATATATATATATATATATATATATATATATATATA
>NC_068992.1:42234088-42235169 GCF_001194135.2 Octopus bimaculoides
ATATATTAAAATTGGGAGAAAGTCAATTTATAGGATTTTTCATAATTACTCTGCTTTAACCAGCCTTCCCCATTTTTAATATATTTTGCACTACATCTTAGAGTGTCTTTCTTCTTTCGGATTTATGTTATATTCAAACTATATATATATGTGTGTGCGTGTGTATATTATTATTTGCTGTGGGCATATTTGCAGGATTGTGAGGAAGTGAATGTGTATGCGTCTTTGTGTCAGTGTTTGTTCTTTATACCATGTATCAACCAGCGTTTGTTTGTTTACATTCCCATTACTGAGCAGCTCGCCAAAACAGATATAGAGAATAAGTACCAGACAAAATCAAACAACAAAAACAAAATACAGATGCTGCTCTTGCTTGGCCGCATTCCAGTGACTAAAATAAATAAAACATAAAAGATAAATAGGACGTCTACTTAGAATTTATTTTGCTTTAGCTCACCGTTACACCCTCTTCATATGTACGAGAGTGAAGAAAATAACATGAGGGCGATTTGGGTACTACTTCTTGCGAATTGTAAGATTACATTGATACTCCATTGTTGATTCACATCGTTTGCTGTTTCATTCCTAATAACTACGTACAAGAGGGAGAAGGTTGTATCGTTGTTGGCAATCGTAATGGAACCTAGGAATGGAGTAGCTGTGTCTGGAGGGTGGAGAGAAGCAGGACCGCATAATTACAAAGTCAGACCATCTGTCACGTTGTTTCATTAATATTAGATATACCTTATCTTATCTAACTTGAAATAAATTTAAATGGAACCAACAAGAAACGTTGTAACAAATGCATCTATTTACATTGCTGTTCACTGGAAATGAGATGGAGAATGACAAAACGGGAGATATGCTTCTTCCCATTTGAATACGAGAGAGGGAGAGAAAGAAAGAGACAGACAGACAGACAGACACAAACAGACACGGAGAAAGAGAGAGAGAAAAAGAAATGGAAACGACATAACTGGAGACATGAATGTATATATTGTTTACATGTGTGTGTAAGTGTATGTGTGTGTATATATATATATATATGTATATATATATATATATATATATATATATATAT
>NC_068992.1:42235732-42237140 GCF_001194135.2 Octopus bimaculoides
ATATATATATATATATATACATACATAAAGATATACATACACACACACACACACACACACATATATATATATATATATATTTATATAACGGGCTTCTTTCAGTTTCCACCCACCACATCCACACGTAGGGCTCCGATCGGCTGGAGGCTATATTAGGGGATGTTTCTAGGTGAATTCGTCTACAGCAATTTATGTGTGTGTTGTGTTGTGTTGTGTGTTTGGTTGTATGTGATTTGCTTGTGTGGTTGTAGATGAATTTTATCCATAGATAAATTGCTGTAGATAAATTGTTCTAGATGAATTGTTGTACATGAGTTGTTATAGACAAAATTCGCGGGACACAGTGGAAGACGGTTGCCCAAATTGCCACGTAATGGGACGGAACCTGAATCCATGTAATTGGGAAGCAAGGTTCTTGCCCTACAACCTACAAGCACTTACAAAGCTGTTCCTCGCAAAAAAAGTGCTGTTCCTTGCAAAAGTTAAAATTTCTTTTGCCCTTTAATCTTACATTGATTGTATCTATGCATAATTTTACATATACATGCATGCGCACATCTATCTATCTATCCATCTATCTATCTATCTAACTATCTATCTATCTATCTATCTATCTATCTATCTACCTATCTATCTATCTATCTATCTATCTATCTATATATATATATATGTGTGTGTGTGTGTGTGTGTGTGTGTGTGTTACGGATATGTACTTGCATAGCAAGTGACCTCATCTGAGATCGTGTGCTGGAACGAAAACAGTTGCAGCGTGGAAGGTGTTTGTAAGCCATCTAAAGACAGACAAAAACCGTTAGATTCACTTCAACATTTAAATTTAATTTGCCAAAATATTTTCGTCGCTTTGAGACCGCGACCTGTTCACTGACAAAATTCCGTGCTACATCTGAGAAAGTAACATATATATATATATTTATATACACACTCACACATGTATATATATATATATATATAATACAAATAATAAATGCGTATATGCATATATACGTACATGTATGTACATACCTACATCTACATGTATATATAGATGCATATATGGGTACAGGACGTTGCAAAAGAACGTGGAAAAAATGATAAACAGATTACAGAAAACTAACAGGCCACATAGAAAACACACAGGCCACATAGAAAGCATTTCCTTTATCAGCTGCCACTATTCTAAAACTAAGCGTTTCGAAGAGTTAGGGCAGGACGCATCGTTAGAATGGCTCTTCCCACACACCACAAATTAAATTTGTACCATTGAGGAATGTAGTGGCGGACAGAAAACAATACAGGAAAACGAAACAGTGAAAATAAACAAAAAAGGCCAAACGGCCAGACGTGGAAAAGTATGTGTATACTAAACGCTTTGAAGCAACGAACTGGAAAGAAGCGGAACGAAGAATGT
>NC_068992.1:42237701-42248515 GCF_001194135.2 Octopus bimaculoides
ATATATATATATATATATATATACGAGCATGACAGACAGGCACGTATGCATACACATATTTAATGGAAACATTTATTGAGACCCTAGAATGTTGTAAATCTCCATGGCTATCTTTTCAATTTACGCTTTCATTATTCGCAACATCATCATCATCATCACCATCATTCTGATCACAACACAATACGAATATATTTGCCGATATGATATACATGCATTTATTCGCAAACCATGATGCAGTTTGTCTTGTTGAGCAAAAGAAAGCATTTTCTGTTGGTCTCAGAGCTTCGCTCTCATATTTACATACGTACATACATACATATATACATACATACATACATACATACATATATATATATATGTGTGTGTGTGTGTGTGTAATACATATATGTGTGTATGTGTGTGTATATATATGCGTATGCATATACATATATATATGAATCTCTGTGTGCGTATGTGTGTGCGTGCGCGCGCGTGCGTGTGTGTTGTGTGTGTGTGTGTGTGTGTGTGTGTGTGTGCGTGAATAATTTTTAAGTGGACACGTTGACATTTTGGTAAGATAGTGCAGAAATGCGATATAGAGATATAGAAAGAACTGTCGTATAATTGACGGAAAGAAAGAAAGACAGAAAGACAGAAATGAAGGAAGAAAGAAAGAAAGGAAGAAAGGCAGAGATATGGAGAGAGGGAAAGTGGTAGAAATGTGCTGAATAGCATTTACAATATTTTATGGAATCTTGATAATTGATGTTAAAGAAGAAGTATTTATCCGTGTTCTATATTGTACAATAATATTGTATATACAGTAATATCAACAAAGAGGATATTGGTGTTCAAATGTCTGTAGACATGACAAGCAAATCAACATGTCTAATGTCTAACATATTCTTATATGGAACTGTCATAATATTATCGCATCAAATAGCAGTGTTGTTGTTGTCTCTCCTTGCCATTTCTTTAATCTTCATTCATGTTTGCTTTATCCGTTTCAATACCTCTATGTTTAATGTATGAGAAGTAAATACAAATTTTGTCACGGACTGCCAGCCTACAATGATTTACCTGCAATTAACTTCGTTTTATCTTGAGTTGATAAACGTGAAAAGAAAAAGAAAAGAAAAAAAAAACAAAACGTTTAAAAACATTCAGTTGCGTTGCACTTAAGAACTCTTCATTACATTTAGCTACCACGCGACTTTGTGGAATAATCATGAAGTAGATTTATTTGTTATTGATGTTGGTAAACCTCAGATAAGCTCCAGATCAACCGACTTAACATCAAAAATTCACAGAATATCGTCTTATCGTAATTTTCCAGAGTGTTACACATTAAGGACTACATTGTCAACTTTCAAGTCGCTACTGTGTAACTTTAGTGAGAGTTAGCTGCTACTTTCAGCTAGTTGAGTGAGGCTAAAGAGCAGTGGTTCTAAACCGGGCTCCATATAGCCCCCTTGTGGGGTCCATATAAGATTTTATTGTTAAAGTTTATGAACAATACGTTGTTTATATTTCTACAATACGCCAAATATTTTAAGATAGTCTTTTAATCAATTCTTGATAATACTTAATACAAATATGATTTTTTTTAAAACATTGAATGGTTGTGAGAATCCAGCCAAATAAAATAGGAATGGAAGCGTCCATAGGCAAAAATTGGTTGACATGCACCACTGTAGAAGATCACTTTGGGCTATTCAAAGTCACAGACTTTCCATGAATGTCTCTAATATATTCTTTTCTACTCTAAGTACAAGGCCCGAAATTTTGGGGGAGGAGGCCAGACGATTAGGTCGACACCAGTACTCAACTGGTACTTAATTTATCGACTCCGAAAGGATGAAAGTCAAAGTCAACCTCGGCGGAATTTGAACTTAGAATTCAAACGTTAACAGGGAAGAATATTACCAATATCTAGAGGCCTGCGAAACCCATAGACACAGCATCTTCATGCAGTCGAAGAAAATATTTAAAAAAATAAATTTCTAAACAACAAAACACCGAAGACTGATCTATAACATAGCTTCACATGTCAAATATTTCACCAGGTCAAATATTTAGATTGAGACATATAATAGGTTTATTACAACTAGCACTTTATTATTAATTAATTTAGTGACACCAGAAGTATGGAAAGATATACATCGCTATGATGGGATCCGAACTCAAAACGCAAAGACATCACAAAACACGACAGCGAATATTTTTTTCATTGCTCCACATAATTATCCATCCAACAAACTAATAACCATCCGTATCGATTATTCAATGTAGACAAAAGATCAAAAATGACACAGACGATGATATCGACTACAATACTAGACTAGTACTTTATTTCATCGATCATGGAAATTTGAAAGGAGAATTTGACCTCAGCAGGATTTGAATTCAGAAGTCAAAAGGCAGTAAGTGAACAACACAAAGCATTTTGTCCGATGCGTCAATGATCTTGCCAGTCCACTCACCAGACACCATAATTTTTAGTATAACATTAAATGATAACGAGCTTCGCAAACTCAGTTATTGATATAACATCAATGGTTGACGAACTGTAAGTACCAATAGAACAACAATCTAATAAATTTACTTTCATATATGTGTGCCTGAATGCATGTGGAATGTGTGTCTGTGTGTGTGAGTTAGTGAGTGTATATGTGTGTATACCTACGTAGGAAACACACAAATATGGCAGGCTTAACTATTTCTTCGGAGGCCGCAGAGACAACAAACAGCCTTACTTGATTGTCAACACTTGATGAGGTCTCATCTGCGTTACCTACGACATTTGACCAATCCCAGAGAAATAAGTATCTAATCTACAAACCCAGTAGCTTTACGTATACATATCTATCTATCTATCTATCTGTCTGTCTGTCTGTCTATCTGTCTGTCTGTCTATCTATATATCTATTTATCTATATATATATATATATATATATATATATATATATATATATATATATATATATATATATATATTCCTCCTGGGGCTAAAAGCAACAGTAACATCCACCCCTAGGGGTCAGCCACACTTAAGTGGCAATATACTACACTTTATCGTGCAGTTACTGTTAATACTTCATTTAGAGAATTAACATTGCTTATATATATATATATATATATATATATATACATATACATATATACATATATATATATATATATATATATCTATATATATATATATGTATATATATATGTATGTATATTCTTTTATTCTTTCACATGTTTCAGTCATTTGAGTGCGGCCATGCTGGAGCACCGCTTTTAGTCAAGCAAGTCGATCTCAGGACTTATTCTTTGTAAGCTCAGTACTTATTCTATCGGACGTAAACACCCAGCATCAGTTGTCAGGCGATGGTGGTAGGGACAAACACATATGCAGACACACACACACACACACACACACACATATATATATATAGATAGATAGATAGATAGATAGATAGATAGAAAGATATACAGGCTTCTTGCCCAAGGCGTCACGCAGTGGGACTGAAACAAGAACAATGCGGTTGGTAAGCAGGTTACTTACCACACAGCCACTCCTCAATGATCTATTTTAATTTCTTTTACATGTTTAGTCCTTTTATTGCGGACATGTTGGAGCATCGCCTAAAAGGGTCTTAGTCGAGGAAATTGGCCCCAAAAATTTTGTCAGCCTACTATTTATTCTATCAGTCTCTTATGCCGAATCACTAAGTTACAGGGGCATAAACACACCAGCATCGATCATCAAACGATGGTGGGGTACAAACACAGACACACACGCATAAATACATACATTTTCGACTACCAAACTTAGTTTCCGTCTACCAAATTCACTCACATGTATGTGTGTATGTATGTATGTATGTATGTATGTAAGTATGTATGTATGTATGTATGCATGCCTGTTTGTATGCATGTTTGTATCTATGTATTTATACAAATGCGTATAAACGTGAACTCGCATGTGTATATATGTATGTAGATGTATATGTGTATTTATACACACAAACAAACACACACATACTGACACCCGTACAAATACTCTTACACAGAAAAGAACCAGCTTTGTTTGTGGTCACCTATCACTGCCTGCTACGCTTATGTGAGGAGCTAGGAGCCGTGACGAACACCAGGAAAGTCATGCAATTCACCAGATTCTCTAAAGGGTCGTGTGGTGGTGCTAAACGTGGCACTGGCACCGACACTCCGTCGGTTACAACAACGAGGGTTTCATTGATCCGATCAACGAAACAGCCTGCTCGGAAAATTTACGTGCGACCGGCTGAGTACTCCCCAGACACGTGTACTCTTAACATTGTTCTCAGTGTGATTCAACATGACACTGAGTGTGACAAGGCTGGCTCCTTGAAATACAGGTATACTCATTGTTGCAACGTGAAATAAACTTTTTGCCCAAGGACACAATACGTCGCTGTAAATCAAACTGATGACCTTGCGATCGTGAGCTACGAGCCTTCACAGTGTCAAACCAGAGGAGAAATGAAGTCTACAATTTAAGAACGAGATCAATTTGTCGGATTTCGCATTTTTTCTATCAATAAATCCCACTTACAAGTATTTCTGCCGAGGATATAATTCAAATTGAATGCCCAGAACCTCTTGTAGTGCGATGAAATTCAGACTAAGAGTTTGCAAAGTAACCTTTTGGTCAGTGCTGTCATGCGTTAACGTTGTCTTTCTTCGGTCTGTCTTAACATCCCAAAAGAATCAAAGTGCATTCATCGGGGCTAATGCAGTTTCGCAGCTCTCCTTGCGAATTGCACTTTTTGAAAAAAAATTCGGATTCCTTCGTTTCAGGTGTTGGAGATTACGAATATGCAAAAGATTTTTTTTTAATTTCACCCCTCCTCCCACCACCTTCCCAATTAAAATTTTTGATTTTGCTTACTTCAAAGAGATCGTAGCAAATTGACGAGCATATGCAAATCAAAATTGAATACGGACAAAAACGTTAAAATGAAATGAATTTGCGTTTAACATGTTTGCCTTAAATAATCGTAAATAGTAATTTAATGTAAATTAAATATACACCATTTTATCAGAAACAAACATTAATATTTAATAATTGATGTTATAAAGTTTAATAAGGGACTCAAATTTCACCCCCTCCCCCAATTTTAAATTTTGAACTTTTGCATCCATTCATTTGTCTGTATATCTATTTATCCCTGTCCGTTTATTCATAAAATATATTTGTCAACTAAATGTGGCGGTCCTATAGAAGAAGACAGTGTTACTGTTGTTTTTAACCACAGGACAACATCTGTCTATCTTCTTATACACATATCTATATGCTTATTGAATTTAAAATTTTGAAAACGTGGTTTCTTGCATTTCGGAATCTCCGTCATCTAAAACAGGGTAACAAATTTTGAAAAATGTATAAACTTTTAATTGCATATTCGTAATCTCCGACACCTAAAGCGTAAGAATTCGAAAAATGTTTTTTAAAAACATGCATTTTTCAAGGAGACGTGCGAAACTGCATTAGCCCCCATTCATCTTTGCCGGGTTAAGTGCACAAGAATAAGTGTTATTTAAATGAATATAGCCTCAAGCATAGCAATGTTTCAAGAAGTTTGCTTCCTAGCTACATAGTTCCGGGTTCTGTCCCACTGCGTGGCACTTTTGACAGCTGGCTTCTAGTATAGCCTCGGGCTAGCCAAAGCAAGGCGGGTCAATTTTGTATAAGAATAAAGAGGCCCTTCGTGTGTGTGTGTGTGTGTGTGTGTGTGTGTGCGTGCGTGCGTGTGTGTGTGCGTGCGTGTGTGTGTGTGTGTGTGTGTGTGTGTCTGTGTGCATGTATGTATACACATTCAGCAATATAATTACACTTGTGCTATAAGTGGTTTCTTTTCGTCCTTTGCCCATTGGCCTTATCTCCTTTACGACCAAGAGCTATGCTCGAAACGGAAAATTCTCTCTTTTCACCGAGCGTCAAGTTAATACACTTTTTATGCAAGTCTTCTTGTTATCCGTTAATTTTACTTGTTTATTTGAATTGACCGTATATACATACATACATACATACACACACACATATATATAAATATGTGTGTGTGTGTGTGTGTGTGTGTTTGTGTGTGTGTATGTGTGTGTGCGTGTGTATTTCTATGTGCGTTTTTTGTGCATATATTTGTTACCGCTTGACAGCAGTTCAGCGGAAGGGAACGATAGAACAAGTACTGGGATTTAAAAGTTCCCTGGGTCAATTGGCTTGAGCAAAACCGTTCAAGGTGGGGCCCTCGCAGGGTTGCAATCAAAGAACTGAAACAAGTAAAGATCAAAGATACAACATAGCAACGCAAAACTAACAAAAGCACTCCAAGAGCGCAAACCTCCGCCAAGGCAACACTAACGTGTTCTCAACGATTGGCTAGAGATGATTTTTAAAATGAGAATATCTGAAATAAATTCGACTGTTTTCACGAACGGGATTACTAAAAATGAACCCGACCGCTCTCAAGAATTAAGCAAAAAAAAAACCCAGTAAAAATAACCCAGAATCCTTGTCCGGTATCAGATCAATCCCCGAATCTAATCAGTTCGTGCCAGTCACGAGGCCAAACATGCATGCAAGATTCATCCAAATCCAACCAGCGGTTCTTGAGATATCTTGACCACGAACTAGCAAAAAAAAAACAAACAGAACTGGAAAAAATACCTCCACCTTAGCGAAGGCGGAGGTAATAAGCGATTGAGTTCCTAAAGCAGAAGTTAATAAAATAGAAGATTTATAAATGAATATTATGCTAATCTCAACTGGACTCTCAACCGTTGTTTGGTTACTATATTAAGTGGACACCAAACGCATGGAGTCCTATTGGTTTATTGCATCAAAGGTTATATATCTCCTTGAAATAAAGAGCTATTTACTTAAATACCCACCCATTTCTTCTGTAAGAGAGATATTTTTACTCAGTGTAATTTAGAAGTATCTTTAATCATTTTGATTGGTGATTTAAACCATTCTTACGAGCTTGGATTAGGCAAGAAGTTAAAGCGCTATCGAGATTTATTAAGTGGAACGAGAAAAATATTAAATAAAAAGGAAAGAAAGACAAAAGAATAAAAAAGAAATATAAATTCTGAAATTATAACAACGTATTTAAGTTACCATAATCTTATACATGTTGTTGCTGTCGTCGTCGTCATTCCAGTTGTGTTTGTTTTTTTGCTAGTCCGTGGTCAAGATATCTCAAGATATCGTCGTCTTCCCCTCTAACATCATCAACATCACGATTATTAAGGCGGCGATCTGACAGAATCGTTAGCGCGCCGGGCGAAATGCTTAGCGGTATTTCGCCCGTCACTACGTTCTGAGTTCAAATTCCGCCGAGGTCGACTTTGCCTTTCATCCTTTCGGGGTCGATTAAATAAGTACCAGTTACGCACTGTGGTCGATATAATCGACTTAATCCGTTTGTCTGTCCGTATTTGTCCCCTCTGTGTGTAGACCCTTGTGGGTAGTTAAGAAATAGGTATTTCGTCTGCCGCTACATTCTGAGTTCAATTCCGCCGAGGTCGACTTGTTTTTCATCCATTCAGGGTCGATAAATTAAGTAGCAATGAAACACCGTGGTCGACTTGTTTTTCATCCATTCAGGGTCGATAAATTAAGTAGCAATGAAACACCGTGGTCGATGTAATTGACTAGTCTCCTGCCCTCAATAGAAAGGATTATTATTATTGTCACATGTAGGATGTATCGGTCTATCGGACGAGTCGACAGTGATGATTGCCCGGTTGACCTGCCTTAATATGGCAAGCAAGGCAGTTTTCCTTTGCCTGGTGGCTGTACCGAAAGAGATTGTCTGAGGGACGCAGCTGAAAGGCATGAAGACAGATTCATTCCTCTTTGGTATAGGTCTCATTGACTTCTTCAAGTTTCACTTGAAAAGGAAATTGGCAGTGGAGGGGGAAGTGCTGTCCCCGAGTGAGTTTATTGAAAGGTGAGTGAAAGTTGTGAAAATGGCAGGGGTGGATGGTATCATTCTATGTGTAGACCTGTGAGTCGGAGAAAGGGAACTGGAGAGGTCACTTGCTCTTGATGTTCTAGGAGATCTGGGTCAGAGGGTTTCCTCGATTATCCTTAGAGGTCATCATGTATGAGGAGGACTACATCCCTCTCACCCCGCTTTTTAAAACCAATTTCATACTATGCATAATTCGCCTTCCTTTACAATGTATATGTATACCATGTATACTTACTCCATTTTTTTTTTATTAATTTTTTAAAATTTTATCATTTCATTATATGTAAACCACCGCACTTTGTTTTGTATTGTCCCCCCTCATCCTGCGCCCTGGTGGCAAATAAATGAAATTACTCTTAATATCATCATCATTATCATCATCATCATCATCATCATCATCATCATCATTATTATTATTATTATTATTATTATTATTATTATTATTATTATTATCGTCGTCGTCGTCGTTGTGGTTGTTGTTTCTTATTGTTGCTGCTCTTAAGAGCAGGAAGCCTGTAGGATTTGGGTGATACAAAAATTGATGGAAAAAAACAAAGAGAGGCATCAGGAGGTTGAGGAAACGTGTTAAGGACTTAAATTCAAGGACGATTTCATCCTCCTTAATTCGGTTAAATTACATAGCTAACATTTGAGACAGTTCAAACGGTAATTTTCTTCAACAGAAAACCCATCATAAGCCCGGCAGCAGTGCTCTTTCTTAAAAACCTACCGTAATTTTCTATTTCGTTGCTCTGGTACACAGCAATCAATTTTGGATTGGATTTTAAAAATATCGCTTAACACTTCTCCAATCATGGTCCCAAAATCTTGATCAAAACTCTTGAAGATTTACACAGTTATTATTGGCAAATTAAGAGCATTTTTCTTTTTTCTTCTTTTCTTTTTCTTTTAGCGAATTAAATTCTTTTGTACAGTATTGGAGTTACATTAAGTTGCAATTTGTTGGAGGAGAGTGACATACAGATAATATTGTTCCCGGTTTTATTTCAAACATTAATAGTTGCAAGGAATGGCGTGCGATATGAAGAAGCATCAACATAAAATAAATTCAAGTATTTATTGACTCAACAACAATATTGCAGCAAATGTGTGATGGAATATAAAAGTACAGGGTGATTCAAAAGTCTCCATACATAGGAAAAATTTATTTTTTTATAAGATACAGTTTATAAGATCCCCTAGAACCCCTGATCTGACCCCTCTTGATTTCTATTTTTGAGGGCATTTGAAAAGCATCGTGTATAGCGGAAAGATAAAAGACATAAATTAATTGAAGGAATGCATCATCAACTCATTTGCACACGTATCACCAGATGTGCTATCACGAGTTTACAATGAGTGGGATAAACGTATTGCAATGTGTATTCAAAACGATAGTAACTGTATACAGCCTGTTAAATAAAAAAAAAACTGTTCTTATAAACTGTTTGTTATAAAAAAATAAACTGTACCTATGTATGGCGACATTTTAATCACTCTGTACATTGCAATCGTGGTTCTAATCATTATCGTTATATGAGGTTCTCAAAGACTATAGGTGCAGGAATGGCGACATAGTTAAGAACTGGTGCAGCCATGGTAATTTAGTTAAGAAATTCGATTCACAATCACGTACGATAGGGTACTGAAATATTCCTGACTTTGGGTAAAAGAAAATAGAGGAGGATCAATTAAATATGATTTTATTCAGTATATTCCCCTCTCAGATGCACACTCTTATTGCAGCAGTCCTTCAAAACCTTGTAAAAGAACTCGAAGGGTTGTGCTTCCAACCAGGCCATTCGCAGTACCCTTTTCTGGACCCCCTCGTAATTCAGTCCCATTACGTGTGTTCTTTGGCAAATATGTATTACTGCCTACATTGGCTGAATGATGCCTCAAGAATGTATCTGGTAGATAGGAACTGAGTGCAAGCCCGTTGTATTTGCAGACAGATTCACATATATAAGTGCGTGTGTGTGTATGTATGCATGTATGCATGTATGTATGTATGCTTTATCTCTTAGTCCTTTGGGGCACCACCTTGAATTGTTTCAGTCGACTAAATCGACTCTATGACTTATTTTTTAAAAGTAAAATACTTATTTTATCGGTCAATTTTGCTGAACCGCTAATTTACGGAGATGTACAAACAACAACACGGATTGTCAAGGTGTTGGTGGTGTCGGCGGCGGCGGTGGTAGACAAACGCAGTCATAAGGACACACATACATTTAGAGTGGCTATATGGTAAGTAGCTTGCTTACCAACCACATGGTTCTGAGTTCAGTCCCACATCGTGGCACCATGGGCAAGTGTCTTCTACTATAGTCTCAGACCGACCAACGTCTTGTGAGTAGATTTGGTAGACGGAAACTGAAAGAAGCTCGTCGTATATCTGTGAATATATATATACATATATATATATATGTATATGTTTGTGTGTCTGTGTTTGTACTGCAACACCGTCGCTTGACAACCGATGCTGGTGTGTCTACGTCCCCGTAACTTAGAGGTTCGGCAAAGAGACCAATAGAATAAGTTCTGGGGTCGATTTGTTCGACTAAAGCGGTGTTCCATCATGCCCGCAGTTGAATGGCTAAAACAAATAAAAGTAAAAAAGGTGGAGGAAATTGAAAACGCATATCCCAGGCTGTCAAACAGATTCCCGAACGCATAAATCTGTTTGACTGCCTAGGATTTGCGTTTTCAATTTTCTCTACTCTGTATTTTTTCGCATTGGCTCTCTTTGAGCACTCCGTAGATAGCCCATACTTTCTATAACAAACTTGATATTATATATATATATATATATATATATATATATAT
>NC_068992.1:42248954-42251454 GCF_001194135.2 Octopus bimaculoides
ATATATATATATATAGACAGGCTTCTTTCAGTTGCGGCCTGAGACATTTGCCCAAGGTGCCATGCCTTGGGACTAAACCCGGACCATGTGGTTAGGAAGCCTGCTACTTACCACACAGCCACCGCTGTGCCTTTATACGTATGTGTGTATGTATGTACGTATGTGTGCGTGTCCGTGTATGTGCTGTTGAGTGTATAACTTTGTGTTTGTCCAACCACAGTTCGTCAACAACTGAACCAGTGTACCTTTTCTTATGTCCCTGTAACTCAGTCGTGCGATAAACGACAACGATGGAACAAGCACCAGGCTAGACATAAGAACTGGAGTCGAATTCTTCGACTAGAATGTGAGTGAAAGTACCCTAGCATAACTGCTGTCCAATGATTTGAAGAAATAGAACAATAAAAGATTCGGAATAAATAAAAATTGTTTAAACGCTCAGTCAGAGAATAGAAGCTACACATCAATTTGGAAACGTCTAGTTGTGAATAATATTAGACACCGATATTGATACGTCTATCTATGTCCAATGCTAGAACATCAATACAGGTACCTGTATGTGGATAGTATTTTAAACATTTTCCTCTTCGAATGAATCTTTTCGCTAAACAAGTCTCAAGTACTGGGATGAATTATGTATTTTGAACATCAACCAATGTTTATATGATACATAGCAATAAGGCTGGTCATTCAAAATGCTACAAACATACTACGTTATACCGGAGAAAATAAACTACAAAAGATCTTAAAGCTGTCAGGCTCAATATATTATATTCTTCAGAGATATTATCAAATTATTTGCTGCAAAAAACAGCGCCTACAATGATCCGTTAATCAAGACGAATGATAACAGACAAGTATATGCACGACATATATATTCTTATTTTCCTTTTTCTCTCAGATATATCAGATAAAAGTTATTGACATTCGATTAGCGATCACACCGGACGAATTTTCTAATACATTTCTAAAGTACATGGAGCTATTATGAAGAAAATCTCACCAACTTTCGTTGCAAAGAACGATGTGTTAAAAAGGAAAAAAGGAAAGAAATGGAGAGAATTCTTAAGATGCGTCTTCAAAGAAAGGACGTTATTAATTATTTTCCTTAGAATTCAATAGAAAAAAAAATCAAAACTGTCTCCAGTTTGGACTGCTTCCTCTAATGTTATTATGGAATTATGGCCAAAATGTATCACGAGGGATTGATCAGTTGCATAATAAGTATATGTGTGAAGGTTTAAGAATAAATGCATATGATATCATGTGGCAAGTACACAATAAAATATGTGATATATCTACATATGTGTGTGTGTATGTGTGTGTGTGTGCGTGTGTGTGCGCGCGCGTGTGCATGTGTGTGTATGTACCTATTTATGCATAAGTATGTGAATGTGTTTGGATGCTTATATATATATATATATATATATATATATATATATATATATATATATATACATGCACGTTATATATGCGAGCAGTTATGTCTGTGCGTGTATGTATATGTGTTTGTGCGTATGTGGTGTGTGTTTGCGTGCTCGCCTGTGTGCTAATATACAAAACATGGTCATGTTATAAAAGCATCGAAAGAAAACATTGAAATATCTCTTGACAAAGCAGAAATACTTGGCCAGTAAATGGTTAATAATAACGACGATGTTAGCCGACATTAGAATAAGGAAAGGTGACGCTTGAAGATACTCAATTTGTTTTGAATATCTGCATCAGACAAACATTGTTAAAAGCAATATCTCATATCGGATGCCGTAGACTACGAATGACATGCATATATTCTCTTCCTTCTCTGGTTATATTTTTACATGCAGTTAGTACTATCTAATGTAGTATTAATGATTATGAAAATTTTCAATCACAAATAATTCCCTTCCATCTTCACAAGGTCCCAGATTTGTAGCAGAATTTTGCATTGGACGATCAAGCCCCCTCTACTTCTTTTATCCACTTCAAAATAGCAATAAACGGCAAAGTTTACCAAATAGAATTTTCATTTAGATACGATGGATGAAACTAAGGAATATAAGACGTTTGTCTCATGTTTGGATATTTTGGGTTGCATATGTGTCTGTGCGCTTAAAGTGCCTTGTCTTGCCTTGGCCTTTAATGACTGATGATGTCGTGTTTAGATGAGTGAATTTATAGACTACGGTGAGTGTTTGACATCTAATAAATACTCTGCGTCTCTCCTCGTGTCGAATGAACTATACTTAATTCCTCTATCGAGGGAGATAATATTTAAGAACAATCGAACCTAGAAGCATTTTAATTTTTGGCGATAATCAACGTGAAATGGTATATTGCAAGGCAGGGACAAATACGAGGGTAATGCCATTTTGTTTAAGACAAGTATAATTACCAACACAGGAACATGTATCATACATCAAAATGAAGCTGGTCCTCTGTGGATCACATCCATACTTCTCAACATAGTTTTTCTCAATAGCAATGTTCCACCTTCCAATGAGAACATGTAACCCTGCCC
>NC_068992.1:42253954-42261818 GCF_001194135.2 Octopus bimaculoides
TATATATACATGCACATATATATTTATATATATGCATATGTATACATACATATATATATATATATATATATATATACATATATACATGCACATATATATATATTTACGCATGCAGATAGCTAGCTAGCTAGATAGATAGATAAATATGTATTTATGTAAGTTTGTGCATGTAATTTCAGAGAGAAAGAAAGAGAGAGAGACCGAAACTGAGGCAGAAAGAAAGAGAGATCCCGTTGCGTAATTTTTAACACAAATAACCAAATAAAATAAATTAGTTATGTAACAACTATGTTTTTCTTTTTGCAACACATCCTATAGTTTAATAATAGTATGCATTACTATGCATGCAGCATCATAATTGGTTATGAAATACAGTAGTTTTGTATTCGCATCACTAATGTTCCTTTGAAAAGCACGAAATCACGCGATCTTATTTCCTTTTTCCATGTAAATATTAAATGTTGCGCATATGTAAATCAATACCATTGCTAAAAATCGAAATCTGATGTTATGGAAAATTATAGACAAAACGCTGCTAGATTCGAACTCTGTAAATTTAAAGTAATATTGCTTTTAAAACCCATCCTTCAATTAATTTTTCTCTCTCCAACATTCTATCTTAGGGGTTTTCCGTTTGTGCGGTTTCAATATTTTATACTTTCTCATAGCTTATTGTTGATTAACTCCTCATTAAATGTAAAAGCGTTCTGCATTGACAGGACATCCGAATATTGCATTTTTGGTTTACGAACTCATCACCTAACGATATAAGTGAAGGCGCATGGCTCAGTGGTTAGAGTATCGGGCTCATAATCGTTCAGGTAGTGAGATCGATTCCCGGACCGGTCTGTATGCTGTATCCTTCAGCAAGACACTTTATTTCCCGTTGCTCCTGTTCACTCAGCTAGACAGATGAGCTGCACCGTTACTGGTGCCAAGCTGTAGCAACCTTTGACTTTCCCTTGGACAATATCAGTAGTGTGGAGAGGAAATACTGGTGCGCATGGGCAACTTTGCCGGACTTGTGCCTCGGAGAGGAACATTCTAGACTACACGCCTTCACTGTGAGTTAAAGTACTAAGGCAAAAAAATTGGGAATGTCCATCGGATTTTATTGTCAAATTTTCGTCTCGTTGACTCTCCCTGAGATTCCAATAAGTGTGTATTTTACCTATGGAGTATTCAGCCACTTACAAATTCCCAATAGATCAAACAACTTCATGCTCATCGTCGATACAGACGGAAGAGCATTTAATTGATTAGTTTTTTATGCACTTTGCATACATATAGGACATAGTTTCAAGTTAATAAGTTACGAGTTGATTCTACTGGTTATGTCCGGAGTTCAGACAGATCGCAAAATATCCTTTCTACTCTAGGCTCAAGGCCCGAAATTTTGGGGGAGTGGGGGCCATTCGATTAGATCGACCTCAGTACGCAACTGGTACTTAATTTATCGACCACGAAAGGATGAAAAGCAAAGCCGACCTCGGCACAATTTTAACTCAGAACGTAAAGAGAGACGAAATACCTATTTCGTTATTGACCATAAGGGGCTAAACATAGAGGGAACAAACAAGAACAGACGAACGGATTAAGTCGATTACATCGACCCCAGTGCGTAACTGGTACTTAATTTATAGACCCCGTAAGGATGAAAGGCAAAGTCGACCTCGGCGGAATTTGAACTCAGAACGTAACGGCAGACGAAATACCGCTAAGCATTTCGCCCGGCGTGCTAACGATTCTGCCAGCTCACCGCCTTACAGATCGCAAAATTCTATTGGTAAAACAAATAAATACTATATCTAGAGTATATTTTCAAAAACCAGGACAATATTCAGGATAATTATAATTTTATTAACAGCAACTCATTGCAGATTTTTAAAATTATTATTTTGTAAATAGTATTGAAAGGAACTGGTGTCATTCGAGAAGTAAATCGAATCAGTGGAATTCTGTCAACAGGTTCTTAACGGAGCTTGCGATCTACAATCGCTGATGCCATTTGCTATGCTTTGATTGCAACTTGTAATTGTTGCAGTTACTAGATGCTGACTAAAGAAAATATTGATACTGACAGACACCAAATAAACTGATTGTATGCAGAGTTAATTACTAGAGCAACAGCTAAATGCTGTTACTGTCACGGTGGCTATGGGTAATTACATCAGCAGCAGCAGTAGCGAATGCGTTGAATCACATATCAGCAAAATAATGATTGCAATGGTAATACACTCAGAAACACACACACATACACACATACACACACAAACACATACACATAGACACATATATACATATATATGCACATATGTGTGTGTATGCGTGTGTGTGCATGTGTATGTATGTGTTCATACATGCGCACATACACACACACACGCACACACACACACACACACACACACACATATATATATATATATATATCATTAGTTAGACAAGCAATTAGATAGATAGATTCATACATAAGTATACATATACATATAGACATACATACATACATATATACATATATACATATATACATACATAAAGCCAAACATACAAATCTGCACATAGACATAAATACATACAAAAATACCGTTGTTGATTGAAATTCCAATAAAGGAGCCTTGGATCTAGGTTAGAAACCAACTCTTTCACTATTGGCAAGAAATAAAACTGAACAATTACACATATAAATACATACATGCATACATGCATACATACATACATACATACATGCAAACATACATATGGACACAAACGTCTGTGCGTATGCGTGTGTATTTTGTGTATATTTAGCGAAATAATACGATTTCGATTTTCATTGTAGCTGCTGACATGCATCTTTAGTTAATTACTAAACCAAAACATCTAACTACTGTACCTATAGTTATTTAATAAGTCAACAGCACAACAAAGAAGAAAGAAAACATTGATTCAACCAATGAACAACAAGAACGCACTGATTGCGATGCTAACAAAAATCTAAATCTGTTTTTCGGTTGTAGAACTCTTCTATAGATCAAAGTTTCTTGGCTACAACAACCAAAGTTTCTTGTAAAATTTCGCGAAGTAATTCCAATATTCTACACATTCTCTTGCTTTCTGACTATTAACTTTTACAAATCACACAAATCGCTTAATTTTGAAGATGGAACAAATTAAAGCCAAACCAAACAAGAATAAAAAGCAAAAATTGGAAAAAATGAAAAACGAAAATGGAGACGGTATTCGTTGTCTGGTACCTCCATTATGCATTCAAAAGTGATTTAGTCAAACAATAAACTTGCTATCGATTATAAGGTTAGGCTAGACGGCGTTTCTTTGATAAAATCGTTTGGTAATGTCGTAGTGTACTCTTTAACCTCAACGAAGTAACAATATATCGATTAGTTCACTAATTAAAGCAGAAAATTCCCGTAAGATGTTCATAGTACCAATGATGATGAAAATAACAGTAATCTTACCTTTATTTTTTTTTAATTAATAATGCAAAAGAAAGAAACAGATGACACAACATTATGAATAATTCATGATAATGTATACAACACAAAATAAATTAAAAGCCAAAACTTTTAGTGTGTTGTATCGGCATGAATGTTAATTAGTTTTGGTAAGTTTGTATGTTATATGAAGAATAAGGAATCCGATCGTTCGCAACTGAGTCTTCTCTAATACAGTTCTATATTTAAGAGATGAGGTATTATGTACATTATTTACATAATTTACATTTGACGGATATTTGTCCTCATCTTGTTTTTTGTTAATACAACGAAATTTCCCCCCTAGACACCTGGTGAAGGCTTGAGAGTATATCAGCCGAAACGTTGTGTCAGCAACAAACAAGATGAGGACAAATATCCGTCAAATATGTAAATAATGTAAATAATGTAAATAATGAGTCTTCTCTGTTTCGTTGGATGTCAAAATCTTATTTTTCGCTATGAAGAATAGTCATTTTCCGAAATGCTAGATTCTTCCTCTCCATCTCGCATACGAACAACCCGAATGAAACATGTAATATCTTCTACATATAGCAGATTTACAGATTGTACAATATATGTGTGTAGAAGATGTGCGCCAGACGTTTGGGGCAATATGGTGCTGTGAATTAGTGTGTGTTGCTTCGATGGTGAATGCATTTAAAATTCTCTGGTTCTTTGTGGTTGGTTGATAGGGGGCTTTTAGCAAGGAGGTTGTCGAGGTTCGTGTTGTACGAAAGATCGGGGCGGTTGTGGCAACGGAAAATAGAACTAGGGAGTAACGGATAAGTGTGTGTTTCAATAGGAAACGGATGCGTGGAAGTTCAGGAATATGGAGTTCAAAGTGTGTGGGTGTGCTTAAAGTAGTCTGAACAATATTCCATCACCCACTTCCGTTTTAGTCTCTACCATGTATTTGGCAGGAAACGCATGTCTGAAAGGAATCTAATTCCATTGCTCTTCACATATTAAGGTGAAAGAGGTCAGAAGGCTGGAGAAGACTGAATGAAAAGTGGTAAAAAAAAAACCTACAAATTAGCTGTTAATGAATCTCTATGGTTTCGTAGTGCTTTCTGGACAGATAAATGGAGTTTGACAGGTACAATTTACTTAGTTTATCTTTTAGAAACTACTGTGAAAAACCATTGCAGGCAATTTAAAAAGTGGTCAGATTCAATAGTTTTGATTATCTAAATGGTAGATTATCTATTTTACATTTATATTTGAAATCTTTGGCGTTGTCCCAAAAGACTAAAAGGTGGATTGTGGCAGAATTTGTTGTGAATCAAAGTATATTTGATATATTTCAATACTTTTTTCATATTTTATATCGCTTTACGTTCAAAACTTGTCCGAAAATATTTTGCTTTCCATTTATCAGATTTTAGTGAAATAAATACCAGGTAAGTTGTAGAGTTAATGTAATTGTTTAAGATCTTCCTCTTTATATATGTTACGTTAACATTCACTATTCTACACTGTTTCAAACCAGAACAGCATATTGCAAATTGCAGCAAAACAGAGTAATCTGCAAAACATGTACTCCACCTCTCTCTCTCTCTCTCTCTCTCTCTCTCTCTCTCTCTCTATCTATCTATCTATCTATGTCTTTCTTTCTCTCCACCCCCGGAAACATCCTCGTTGATACCGTGGAAAGAAGTTAGATCTTTCTCAGTTCAAAGATTTAAATTGTATGCAAAGTTGTGAGTACATTATTTGGGAAAGAAAACAGAAAATGAACACAACAATCGATATATTTTTTAAGATTATAAACGTGTCGTGTGAATATCAACGGATATTATTTATATCAAAGGCGTTGCTCCAACAAGATCTCTGCAAAGCTTGCACAATCTTTAGCACACCAGGCTTTTAACGCTTAGCAGTATTTCGCTCGTCTTTATGCTTTGAGTTCAGTTCCGCCCGAGGTCAACGTTCCCTTTTTCATCCTTTCGGGGTCGATAAAATATGTACCAGTCTAGCACTGGGTCCGATTTAATCCCCGAAATTGCTGGCCTTCAGCCTCCTCAATAAGAATGGTATGATTTGTTATAAAAATATTATTGGAGCAATAAGATGTTTAATCTTTTCGCTTTTCATGTTTATTAATTTTTTCATTTTTGTTTTGTTTTATGGAGGGTTAAACAATTTTTTTTTAATTGGGGGAGATAACCGAATTCTTTTAATGGGGGTTAGATAACCAAAATGTAGCAAATTTTGCATTCTATATACAAAGTGCAAATATGCACTACCGAAATAATTGAATTTGAATCCTGTTTACGAGGGAGTAAAGCTTGTATGTGGTTAGTAGAAATGCTTGAAATGACGGTCAAATCTCTCTCAAAAATGCTAGTTTCGTCTTTAAACTATTCCTTACTGCATAAAGGAATTTGAAAAAAAAATTGATTGGCACAGGATGGAACCACTACCGCTCTTGAATAGAGTTAACCTAGTGCAAAACAACAACAACAGCAGCAGCAGCAGCAGCAGCAGCAGTAGTAGTAGTAGTAGTAGTAGTAGTAGTAGTAGTAGTAGTAGTAGTAGTAAAAACAAAGACAATGACAGCAAGAACACCAAGGCACTCCTGCTGTGGACGGGTGGCTTTGACGCTCGAAGTCAAATCAATTTAATTGTCAAGATAAAGAAATTCGTGACAAGTCTACCCAGGTAAACAATAGGAAATGTTACAGAAATGACAACCAATTCCGATATCGACTTAAAACAGAAACAGCTGCAGATACCAATACTATTATTGACAGAGAGAAAGAGGAAGAAGAGGAGGAAAACTTGACTAAAGCAATATGTATAACTTGAATGCAAAAGCGATAAAGCCACTACTACCACCGCAGCCACCATGATTACCACATCGGCACTGTCATCATCATCATCAGCAGCAGCATTATCATGACCATCATTATCACCACGATTAGCGCTATCTATCTTCACACCATCGCCATCATCCCTGTCGTCATCATAACCACTACCACAACCACTTCCATGATGATGATGATCTTCATCATCATCATCGTCATCATCATTCTCATCATCATCAATACAACTACAACCAGAAATGTCATCATCATCATCCTCACCACCATCGCCAACATAATCATCAACAGCAGCATTATCATCACCATCAACACACCCATCATCATCATCATCATCATCATCATCATCGTCGTCGTCGCCGTCAGCAAAACCGTGCCACAGTTTTAAACCCTGACTACCAGCTATGCCGTTATCATCATTAGATCAATTAGCAATAAAACGCCTCATGATTCTTTTGAAATCAATTACGACGAGAAACCAGAAGGAAGAAAAAAAAAAGCATCATCACCATCATCTTCAACAGAAGCAGCAGCACGACTGACATCACTAACAACAACTACAACAGTACCACTTTACACCACCAACACCAATACCTGTACTGGCATCAGCAACACCACCGTCGCTGCCACTATCATCATCATTATCATCCCATCAGCACCAACATCGCCACGCTACAACCACCACCACTACCACCACCACCACCACTACATCTTAGTGTCACCAGGAGCAACAGCGGTATAATCCCTGTTTGACATAATCAGCTCCATAAATTCTCGTGCTTTCCGTTGATGTTTAATCCTAGATCAAGGCAAATAAAATCGATGCATTACAAAAGGCATTCCAGTCGTGGCCATCTTATATGCCAGGGTGATTTAGGACAAAAATATTCAATACCTCCTACAGCCTGTTTTCTTTTTTCTGTTTTCTTAATATTGTGACAGTAGTTTAAGATTTGAGGGATAATTCGCGGCTGTTTCTAACAAATCACTGAAATATCTAGAAGCGCTCTCGTTCCTTAGGTTCGGATCACATTGGTGGTAGAAGTTGTGTGATGATGATGATGTGATGATGATGATGGTGACGACGACGACGATAATGATGGTGGTGGTAGTGGTGATGGTGAAATTGCCACCTCGTAGACTTATTCCAGTATTAATTGAAGGGTCCTGATCGATTTTTCTAGCAAGTCTAGCGACTTATACTGATTCCATCGTAGATTCCTGACCACCATGAAGACCCATTGTTTTCGGAGTCAAAGACAGTTTTTGACAACTCACATCTTACAAATGGAAACAGTACAACAGCAGAAACAACTATTGATATGTATATCTGTCTATCTATCTATCTGTCTATTTGTCTGTCTGTCTGTCTATTCTTTCTATCTTTCTATCTATCTATCTGTCTATCTGTCTATCTATCTATCTATCTATCTATCTATCTATCTATCTATCTATCTATCTATCTATCTAGAAAATCTGCATATATACAGAGATATCTTTTTATTATAGCCACACAGGGCTAAATACAGAAAATGGACAAATTACAAAGTAGAGCTTTGGGGGGGGGGA
>NC_068992.1:42262444-42263197 GCF_001194135.2 Octopus bimaculoides
GGCTCGTCCCACACGCGACAACAGCCGTTCGACGAAAGTCCACAGCTCTGAAATATCTGGACACTGCACGAGTACGTGCAGAACGGTTTCGTCGCTCTGACCGCATCTCGGGCAGGTCGGTCCGGTGGTTTTCGAACCGTGTCTGTAGATCTTCTCTCGAACTGGTAGTGCGTCTCGATAGCATTGCCAAGCCAGGGATCTCTGGAAATTATCCATAGGCCCCGGCCCGAACGTCGTCTTGAAAAGGCGGGTTAAGAATTTCTCGTCGACACCCAGGTTTGCCCCGAGAGTGCATATATACAGAGATAGATAGATAGATAGATAGATAGATAGATAGATAGATAGATAGGTGATGTTGGTAATGATGGCACATATATGAGAGAGGGAGAGGGAGGGAGAGAGAAACGTTGATTGAAGTCACCAGCCTGAGGGAGCAAGAGATATTTAGAGAGACAGAGACGAGTAGAAACAGATCCAGGTTTACATAGAAAGAGATGCAGAAAAAAAGCGGGATAAAAAGTGGGGAGAAAGAGGGACGTGTGTAAAATCAATGAGAAATACAGAGAAAGATTAGGGAAAACTATTGGGCACAGAAAGACAGAGGGGCAAGTATAGAGGGAGAGAGATAATGTGTGTGTCAAAGAATGGAATTTAGCAGTAGGGAACAAATGAGAGAGAAAAAACATGTCGGAAGAGAACGCGAGAGAGAGCTAAAACGATATTGGTTTTACATGTTGGCAACCCCCCCCCCCC
>NC_068992.1:42263856-42268373 GCF_001194135.2 Octopus bimaculoides
CTGGGGTCTATTTGCTCAACTAAAGGCGGTGCTCCAGCATGGCCGCAGTCAAGAGACTGAAACAAGTAAAAGAATAAAAGAGTGAAAGAGTACACCTAGTCATAGTATAACTGGATAACTATCTCTCTGCCTGTACATACGCACCTCTCTCGCGTTCCACGTCTCTCTTTCATAATAATAATAATAATTATAATAATAATAATAATAATAATAATAATAATAATAATAATAATAATAATAACATCGAAAAATACCTTAGGAATGGGAACCCAGGTTCGAAATTTCCCCAAGACACCTGATGAAGGCTGGAGGGTATATCAGCCGAAACGTTGTGTTAACAACATACAAGATGAGGACAAATATCCGTGAAATGTAAATAATGTAAATAATTCCTCGTATCTTAAATATAGAACTGAACCATCTTAGGATCATGAATGCAACATCCTAACCACTAAGCCACTCACCTCCTCTTTCCATAACACAATGATATGAGTGCATTGGATTGTGAAAGGCCATTCTACGGATTGGGCAACCTTCATAAACTAGGTCTTAAGTTTAAAGGAAAAAATAACGGTAAATCTATAATATTCATATTTTTCTGTAGCTTGCAATATGAAGTAAGAATGTCGCTAGGAATTGAAATTAAGAACGCGGACTAATTTCACCTAATATGAGAACCTCTATAGTGAAGGTACTGGCCGCCTTGAGCACTCGGTGACGGGCATCCTTAGGAGAAGGTTGCGAGTCAAAACGATCAAGAGATGGACGCACTTCCGCAATGTAGACAGTGCTCGAAGACGCAGACGTCAGACATATTAGAAATAGTCACCGGATGTTCCTCGAATCACTGTATCATCTTTCCTGCTCTCTCTTTCTCTCTCTCTCTCTCTCTTTCTCTCTCTCTCTCTCTCTCTCTCTCTCTCTCTCTCTCTCTCTCTCTCTCTCTCTCTCATAAACAAAACGTTAGATAATATACAGTGATATATGTTGTGAGATATAAAATAAAGAGGATGGTCATAGTTGGAATGTCTTTCCTTATAGACCTACTCGATCAGTGCTGACTTGGGACTAAAGAAAACATTTAACGGCGCCTGGAACAACGTTTTAATGACTGACTACAACAACAACAGCAGAACAAAAGTAACAAAGATCAGTAGCAATTATAGCAACAACAATAACAACTACACATAGAGCAAAATAATAATAGTAATAATAATAATAATAATAATAATAATAATAATAATAATGATGATAATAATAATATTTTGGATACACGCCAGTTCAAAACCTAATATCCATCACAGAAACGTTGCTATATGTGTAACTTCTAAAACCTGACCTGGTTACGATTTTTGCATATTCATTTTATTATTTTTACAAACATTTTGGTTTTCTGTATTAAATTTTTTGTAATGTTTTTGTATTGTTTTTCCATTATATTTTTTTTATATTTCTTGTTTATTTTTTTCGTTTACATCCATTTTCCATTTTTTTTTTTTTGGTTTGTTTTGTTTTATATTTCCTCTTTGTGGAATGTCTATCGTTTTAACAAAAGACAGACACTGGAAGATAAAACAAAAGATTTTTTTTCCACGCCACTTCTTACCGCTTTCTATTTGTTGATAGGATTCACAATCAAGGCTGCTGGAATTCGTTCCTCTCACATATTCAAATCAAATCTACTTTGCGTAACGATAACACATTTAGAACCACAAAACTACAAGTTGGACATAACAACAATTGAGTCTTAATCTACAAATATATTGGGATATTTTCCCAACTATTGGAGAAAATTATTATGTTTATCTATCTGCAGCTAAATGGATTAATTTCTTGTGTTTGTGCCTCGCTCTTTCTATATAAATGCGTATGATTGTGTGTGGTGAGAAAACGGGTGTAAACGTTTGTCTAGTCTCCCCGCTGCAAAATATAGCAACATGGCGTAATTTCTTTGTAACTTCCTGTTTCACCATTGATTCTTAAACATAGTGTTTAGAATATAAAGGCGGTGGGGAGAAAGAGAAGTCTGGAGTAATGTCTGACTCTTTTATCCTGTGCACTGACTTATTTAAACTTAACACTAGAACATTCTAAACGGTTTGTACTTCTTAGTTCCCGTAAAGGTTTCGTTTGTAAAACTGCATTCTTAATGCTTGCCCTGAAAGTGAACAAGGTCAGCCATATTTTACGTTTGTTGAGAAAGAACAATAAGCAATGATAACACACTAGAAACAACAAGACGAAAGGAGAGCATTTATAAAAATGATAAAATAATAATGATAATTATTATTATTATTATTTCTACTCTAGGAACAAGGACTTGAAATTCTTTTAGGGAAAGGGGCTTGTTGATTATATCGACCCCAATGCGTAACTAGTACTTGTAATACTCTTTTACTTGTTTCAGTCATTTGACTGTAACCATGCTGGAGCACCGCCTTTAAGTCGAGCAAATCGACCCCAGGACTTATTCTTTTGTAAGCCTAGTACTTATTCTATCAGTCTTTTTTGCCGAACTGCTAAGTTACGGGGACGTGAACACACCAGCATCTGTTGTCAAGCGATGTTGGGAGGACAAACATAGACATACAAACACATATATATACACATACATATATATACGACGGGCGTCTTTCAGTTTCCGTATACCAAATCCACTCACAAGGCTTTGGTAGACCCGAGTCTATAGTAGAAGACACTTGCCCAAGGTGCCACACAGTGGGACTGAACCCGGAACCATGTGGTTGGTATGCAAGCTACTTACCACACAACCACTCCTGTGCGTGTATGTGTGTGTGTGTGTGTGTGTGTGTGTATGTTTGTATATATATATATATATATATATATATATATATATATATATATGACGAACTCTCCCATCGTAAGACGTATGAGTGTTCGGCAATATCTTAAAGAAACAACAACACAGATGATTTGTTTATACGGATGAAATGTTTGTGTAGACATAGGCTTATTCCCTCCATCAGATCGACATTACCTGTACAGGTGCAACGGGTGCCACATGTCAGCTAATGAAATGATCAGAGAGCAACGTGAAATGAAGTGTCTTGCTCAAGAACACAACGCAACGCCCGGTCTAGGAATCGAACCCTCGATCTCGTAAGTGCAACACCTTAGCCACAAAGCCATGCACCTTCTCACTCACACACACACACACACACACACACACACACACACAAACACACATATATATATATTTATATATACTTAGGTACACACAAACATACATACACACGTAATTAAAAGTTGAAAATTGGAGGGAATCAGGGACCCAAATAGTAAAGCACTAATTTCGGGTCAAAGAATCAGCAATCGTGTACATAGCAAAATTAGAATAACATATATACGTACATACGGGAGTTGGGACGGATTAATATTCTAGTTACAAATACGATCGGAAGCGCCCGACTGAATGTGCCACGAGTCTCAAGGTTGTAGCTAGGAACAAACACTGCACCAATTGTACTGCACTTAATAGACTTTAGAGCCACGCTAAATGCAGGTTCCGAGCAAGGTCGATGATAAGCAAATATTTACAGATGGATATTGATGCATTCACTACAGGTGTTTCAGCAATTTTTCTTTATGATGAATAGAGTTATTACATCATGCAAAAATATCTATCTATCTATCTATCTATCTATCCATCTATCTATTTATATGTAATACTGGATTCGTTCAGTTTCGTTTATCAAATCAACTCACAAGGCTCTGATCGGCCCTAGGCTGTAGTAGAAGATAACTGTAAAAGGTACCACGCAATGGGGCTGGACAATGGAACCTTATACTTAAGGAGCAAACTTCTCACCACATAGACACCCTTCTGTCTGTATATGTAGTACAACGTAATAAAGCAGACATCGTGCGAAACACAAATAAATAATTTTTTTGCGGTGGAACTCACTAGACGTAAATGATTCATAGCTAAAAGCTTCAACTTAGACAGTTAGGTGTACGCATTATTCCATTATTTTAATCCACAAAGCAGGAGAAAAGAATTGCATTGTTTAAAAGAAGAATACCTATATTTGGGCTAGAAAAGTATCTTGTAAAATATACTAGAGTCTTTTGCAAATATTGACGCAATTAAATGATTTAATATCTGTTCAGCAAATTCTCTTTATAGGAAACAGAGACTTAGGCAATTGAAAGCTATGTGAAGGAAGGAAAAACAATAAAATATAATGAGTCTATGAAATATGCTGCAAGATCATTAGTAAGAAAATGACGTTGGATAGAGAAAGACCCGGGAGCTTATATTGTAATTTCTTTTTATTATTTATTTTGTATAACGATAGAATATGCAATAAATGGAGATGATATGTGGCAAGTGAAAGAAAAAAATTATCTCATTATTTCAAACAAGAATGAATCGTAATTTGACTTAAAAGAATTTAAAGTGTCTTGTATTGGAAAATTTGCATTTCATCCTCCGGGGATACTATTCAAACACACACACACACACACACACACACACACACACACACACGCACACA
>NC_068992.1:42268455-42270835 GCF_001194135.2 Octopus bimaculoides
AGAGAGAGGAGGTGCAATGGCTCAGTGGTTAGGGCAGCGGACTCACGGTTTCGATTCCCAACCAGGCCGTTGTGAGTGTTTATTGGGCGAAAAAACCTAAACCTTCGGCATGAAGAAATAGTGAACACTGCTGTACTCTTTCACTACAACTTTCTTCTCTCGCTCTTTCTTCCTGTTTCTGTTGTACCTGTTTTTTCAATGGGCCAGCCTTGTCACACTCTGTGTCACACTGAATCTCCCCGAGAGCTACGTTAACGGTACACGTGTCTGTGGAGTACTCAGCCACTTTTACGTTAATTTCACACGCAGGCTGTTCCGTTGATTGAATCAACTGGAATCCTCGTCGTAACCGACGGAGTGCCACTTTGTATATATATATGCATATATATAAATATATATATATATTTATATATATGAAGAGTGAACGACGTCTACAAACTTATAATATCGGGAGCCAATAAGCTAATAAGGACAGCTTTACAAATAAAATCATACACGCAAGCTGAGGTACAATACAGACAAACATCCTTAGTAAGTCTCGTTGTGTTAATCACAAACTACAGATTGTATTATCAAGTTATAAAAGGCACAAATATTTACACTCCACTAGTAATAATGAGAAAAATAAACGAACAAAAAACGCAAATGTCCTTAGATTGATTATTAACAACTTAATCGTCCATGTTATTATTTCAACACGACCTTTCTAAATCTCAGTTGGAGATTAACCGACGCTGTTGTATATAGGTGTGCTTCCTTATGCATCTGTCAGATAAACATATCTTACAGGATAGACCGAGACAATTCTGTCTCTCTCTCGTTGCAGTTCTGCTCCATTTGCGATATGATATTCTGTGGCATGGTGAGGTGTTGTAAGATGTAGGAGAGCAGAATATAGTAGCACAGTGTGTATGTCTGACTGTGTTATTTTGTCGTACAATCCAAGGTTAGCCCTATGGGATGAGAACCCAGAGACTTTGCTATCCGACATGTCTTTTTCCTTTCATGTTGAGCATTGGGATATGGTGTGCAGTTGTATAACTGCGTATGACATAGTGTGTTGTAAGGTGATGTAAGTTGTAGTGGTACAGTGTTGAATCGCTTGGTGTAATAATGATATGACGCAATATATTGTGGTATGAGGTATGACACCATGTGGTATGGCTGCGTATGACACGGTGTCTTGTGGCATGGCTGTACTAAGCCACATCATACTTCCATAAATCTTTCAACCATTGCTACTAATGACGACATCAGACTAATTTATTATTGTATGTTACTTTTTTTTACTCGCCTGCTACAATCAACACTCGTCATAATAATAATAATAATAATAATAATAATAATAATAATAATAATAATAATAATAATAAAGTTAATAAAAATAACGATATTAGTGACAATAATAATAATAATAATGACAATAATAATAATAATGATAATAATAATAATAATAATAATAATGATAATGATAATAATAATAATAATAATAATAATAATAATAATAATAATAATAATAATAATAATAATAATAATGATAATAATAATAACAATAATGATAATAATAATCTTTTCTTTATTGGCCACAAATAATCAGGATCAATATCATTGTCGTTGTCGTCGTCAATATATTCATTGCCACCATCATAACCGACCCCTTCTTCATCATCCGCCTCATCATCATCATCACCACCATCATCATTATCATCATCATCATCACCACCACAAACACCAATAACATCATCATTATGATGATGATGATGATGATGATTGATGCCACCATCGCCAACACCGTCATCAACATTATTGCCATACCCTCCACTACCACCACCACTACCACCATCAACAATATTATAATTAACATTATAATTATATCTATAATCAACACCACGAAGACAGCCATCAACATCATCATAACCAGTAGCAGCAGCAGCAGTGACAGCAGGAATGGTAGAAGAACTTAATGAATGAATTAAGTGCGAGAGATCATTAAGGAGATATTTTTCTTTCTCATTTATTATTTTTCTTTCCTGTTTGTTTTTGTTTTGTTTTTTTGTGAATACCACAAACGTTCTGATTTCATATCTTCATGTTCTGGATATATCAACTCGTTCTGTTGAAATAAACATCGGAAGTTACGTTTCTACCCATATGTCGCTTAATTTCTTTTTTTTTTTTTTTCTGTTTTAATTCGGTCCATATGGCTTCAAGATGGCAGCATTACAATTATAGAAAATAATTATTGTATTATAAAGATACATTGAAATTATTATTGGTCTCAAATTTTGGCACGTTTATTACTTTCCTGGAACAACATCATCATACGTTACCCAGATTATTTACTTGTTTACACACACACATACGCGCAAACATACACACA
>NC_068992.1:42271161-42272607 GCF_001194135.2 Octopus bimaculoides
ATATATATAAATTCTTTTCTGTAAAACACCAAACACATTTCAGGCTTCCAAAGTTCGTTTATAATATATATATATATACAAACATGAATATATACATATACAGATATATATACATACAAATGTGTGTATGCGTGCATGTGTGTGTGTGTGCGCGCGCACACATACCTGCAGCATACATCGAATTTCTTAGCTCTTTAATTTGGATCCATTCAACTTAAAGTTTCGTCAGGCATCTAGAATGAATGTAAGTATATATGCATTTATGTACGTATGCATGTACGTATGTATGTATGTTTGCACACTTTATATTTCTTTTCTGTTTTTAATTATTTAAATTCCTTTCTCTAAAGCGGAAGCTGGTTTCTAACAGAGATCCAAAGGTCCATCCTTGAAATGTACATAAAAGATATAACATCTACTATACTATATATTGCACTCTCTTTCTCTCTCTCTCTCTCTCACACACACACACACACACACACACACACAAACGCGCGTGCATCCTCCCACACACTCACACACATTTCGGTATCATTATAACATATACAAGTAAGGCGGCGAGCTGGCAGAATCGTTAGCACGCCAGCGAAATACTTAGCGCTATTACGTCTGCAGCAACGTTCTGAGTTCAAATTCTGCTGAGGTCGACTTTTCTTTTCATCCTTTCGGGGGTCGATGAAATAAGTACCAGTTACCCACTGGAGGTCGATATAATCGACTACCTCCCTTTCCCCCAACATTTTCAAAGCCTTGTGCCCAGAGTACAAATAGTTACAATATATGCAAATGCGAGTGAGGTTATGTACGGAGTGTTCACATTATGCCGTACGTGTAACCATGTTTTTGTCTGCCTACTACACATCAACATAGAGTGACACCTCTCATTTCACGACGGTACTGTTGTGGCATTATCGCTCACGCGAAATTCTCAATGCATGTTGTGTAAAACTTCATTCTTAGCCTCCATTAAAATATTTATATTTTCTTTGCTATTTCACTGAATCTATTCTCTTCATAGTTCGCCAACCTATATCAGATAATGTGAAGAAATGTCGTTATGGGGGACATACACACACGAAAATAAAGATACCATTTGAATGTTGAAAACGACTGAAATCTATGGCGTAGAGTAATAAAAGGTAGCAATAAAACCAAGTGAGGTTAATTCAATAATAATAGAATGTGGTCGCCAACATGACGTCGTTTGTCTAAGACGGATCTAATAACTCTGCCGTTCGTCACGATTGACCGATATTATTGCGTACATTTATCGCACACACACACAAACACACTGGCATACACACGCACACACATACAGAAGCGCAAAAATGTGGGCATATGCATGCATAGGTAAGTATATGAATAAATATGCACTTCGGCACTATATATATACACACACACATACAAACACAGCTTTCCGGAGAAACATATATATATATATATATA
>NC_068992.1:42273109-42273929 GCF_001194135.2 Octopus bimaculoides
ATATATATATATATATGTATGTATGTATGTATGTATATGAATGTTTCTCAGGAAAGCTCTTGATAGTCAACAATACAACTCGCCTCACTTGTAATTTCAGGCCAGCTCCGACGACATATATGTTGCTGAAAGAACCAGTTACACTATAATTTAACGGGACGCGTGCACGGTACACACCACATATTTTCATGTACACCACCGCTACACCACATTTCATGATGATGACGAGGATGACGATAATGATGACGAGGACGACGATGATGACGACGACGACGGCGATTACGATGAAGATGATGATAATAATGATGATGATGATGACGATCCGGTTGGTTATGAAACTGATTAACAAAACATTGATAGATATCCAATAATGACGCGAATATCTCACAGATATGTGTGTATGAGTGTGTGCGTGTATTTTAACTACGAGTGTGTGCGTGAATGTGTGTTTGCATGTATATATATATATATATTATAAGCTATATCAAATATGTGAGCGAAATGTAAACAGTAGCAATACGGAATCATAACATATAATTGCCAACCGAGTGTGCCGTCCTATACGGGACAGTGCTACTGGCGTTTATAGCCCCAGGAAGACATCTCTTCCAGCTGGTTAACGACACGCATTCTGTGTCCCATTAGTATTTGCGAGGGAAGATCATCGCTCCCATCTCTAGCCTAACGTCATACACACGGACTCGAGTTTCTGAGTGGTTACCCGTCCTCAGCGTGTGTTAATCACCAGCTAATGATGGAAAATCACTCCACTCACAAAATACTATATGCTTTTTATAATATATATATATATATATATATA
>NC_068992.1:42274444-42279547 GCF_001194135.2 Octopus bimaculoides
TAAGGATTTACTTTTCGTAATGAGATAAAAACCGAGGCTGTGTATAATATAGAACATTTATAAATAGAAGGTCTTACAGCTTTTTCTGAGATATTTATTATATCCTTTCATCGGAGACAGAACCCTTCATTCAATAACACTGTGTTTAAACTCTGTATTTGGAATGACCAATTTCAAAGACTGTTAGATTTTACTCATAGGGTATTGGAATCTCAATAGTGGATTTACAAATGCAATGACCAATTTTAAAGATTATTGGATTTTACTCACAAAGTATTGGTATCTTATATGTATACCATTCTGCCTACACAGTGGATTTACAAATACAATATTCCCTACATTCACCCACTATTTCCTATCTTATCTAAACTAAATATCTCACACCGTTTCCGATGAAGAGATATAATAAATATCATTGAAACAGCTGTAAGACCTTCTATTTATAAACGTTCTATATAATACACAATCTCGGTTTTTTTTTAATCTCATTACGAAAAGTAAATCCTTATATTCACACGCTGATATATGACCTAGGTTGGACCCCTTATTCGCATAATTTCTGAACCTGGAGCTTAACTATTGTCTATCCATAGAACTTATTCAACATCACCTGAAACCTCTGGGTCTAATTGAAACCACTATCTCTCATAACCTCTCTCTCTCTCTCTATCTCTCTCTCTCTCTCTCTCTCTATCTCTCTCTCTCTCTCTCTCTCTCTCCATATATATGTACATTAATGCAGACTCACAAACATACAATATTATGATGTCATTCGTATGTACATCCAACATGCAATTACATTGGAGGTCAATCTAGCAAATGACAAACTCGCCTCTATCTGTAGATGCATTGTATATGTACATACAGTCATACACACACACATACATGCATACATACATACATACATACATACATATGAACATACGCACATACATATGTATATATATACGTATGTGTGCGTATGACTCTGTGTGTATTTGTGTGTGTGTGTGTGGGGGGGAATCTACTGATTGCTGCATAGGCTATAATATATAGAGAGAATAAATTGTACCAGTAAAATATGTTACGGATATTTCAAAAGATTTATTTCCTACGTACTTTCCGATAAAGGACTGTTGCTTTTTTGTGTGTAACCCTTGCACTACTTAGCATCAAGGAAACGAAATATATGTAATTAAATTCTACCTGAAAATCCAGAGGGGAGAAGTCGAGAGTAGTTTGGAGATAAATTTAGTAGTTGCACAATCTACAAGTGTACTTCATACATACCAGCTTTCATAAATTTCTCGATCGTACAAAAATATAGTGCTATAAATGATCATGAGGTGTACACCGAACAATGGAAATACACACGCATGAATGCACATATCCATTTGAAATATGTTCTCGTAGATTCGAGCATAAACATCTAATCGCTGTTCTTTTTTTTTCCTCCATTGGAGAACGTCTCCTCCCGTTATTCTGAGAAATTTTTTCGGGTGTGCTATTAATACGCAACGTTTAAATTATGTCTCCGATGAAGAACAATCAGCAGCGATTATAATATTCCCGTTCGAGTCTGCCAGAACTTATTAAGCATTGATGTTAGAAATTCCAGTCTGTGAAATTTGTAATGATCTAAACACAAACCTATACAATAATGCATAATCATAGGTGCGTGTATAGTTACACACAACATAACCAAACATTTATATACGAACAAGCATACACACCCATCCATCCATTCATATATATGTGGTGGTCAGTTCAATTTCCGGCGAAGCGTTTAGTCCGTAGCAAGACACTTTATTTCATGCTGTTCCAGTCCACTCAGCCGGCAAAAATGAGTAGCATTTGTATTTCAAAGAGCCAGCCTTGCCACACTCTGTGTCACGCTGAATGTCCCTGAGAACTACGTCAGCGATTCTGTGGAGTGCTCAGCCACTTGCACGCTAATTTCACGAGCAAGCTGCTCCGTTGATCGTATCGGCTATGACTCTCGTCGTCGTAACCGACGGAGTACTCCTTTATACACACATAAGTATGTATATATATGCATATATATGTGTGTGTGTGTGTGCGTGTGTGTGTGCGCGAGTGTATCTATATACACATAGTGCGGCAGAAGGGTTGCCCCGATTTCAAAGGTTAATAAAAAAAAAACACGTGAAGATGCATGAAAAACTTAGTATTTCTATGAAGTTCATTAAATGCCATTTTTCATTCTGCTTCAAGTTATACCTACCATGGCGTTGAGTGGAGACCATCGTTTTATCCTATATCTTCATGTGTCTGTTTTTATTAACCTTTGAAATCGAGGCAACCTTTCTTCCGCGCCCTGCATACATGTATATATGAAATACAGTAAACAAATGGTATCTTATGCTTTTTACAACATGCACGTGTTTCGGGAATTTACTACCAAAATTATATAATTGCTTGTTGAACCATTATATAATCTTATAAATTTACCTCTTCAATGTATATGATATGCGTCAATTACAGTAATAGTTTGCCCCCGTGCTTGATTTGTCCCCTAATCTTCCGTAAAATTCTATTCTACAAATATTATCCATTAAATTCGATTTTTATATTTTTACTCTTTTTTTTATAAGATAATGCAATACTTTCTCCTAGTGATGCAACAGTTTCTTTCAGAATATCACTGATTTAATTTTCCTGATGATTTTTTCTCCTTCATATATACATACATACATACATACATACATACATACACTCACAACATTTCTTCAGATTAATACGACAGAGAAATATATAGAAAGTTCTGGATTTAATATATTCTTCAGGCGTTAGCCACAAAAATGAAAGTTCTTATTATAATTCGGAATTTAATCAAAGCGTACATTTGATTATCACCACAGCTACGTTGTAGGTAATTTAATGAAAAGTTTTTTAAAATATATTTCTTCAGCTAACTCACATTTTTCATAATGAGTTTGACATCGCTATATTTATCTCTGCTGATTCGTGTACACAGCAGGAGACAAAATCTCCCTCTAGGTGTTGTTTTTGTTAAAATTTCATACACTTCTTGATTGTTTCTTTGTCTATTATTTGCTTGGATACTATTGGGTTGTTCAGTAAAGTTGGCAATTCAGAGTGATCATCATACTAAATACAAATACAGTGTCGCATATTATATAGATAAATCCTTATTGTATTTGTATATATAACACAGAACATCCCCCAACCCGGAGTACTTTACCTTCAGCACCACAATTAATTTATTTTGATGTGAATTAGCGGAGTCTAGCATTGGACAGCTTCCTTCGTGATATTTGTTCTGTAGTCTCCATATCCTGCGTTCAAATCTCGCGAGATCACATTTACATTTTATCCATTCCCATATATACGACAGGCTTCTTTCAGTTTCCGTCTTCCAAATCCACTCACAAGAGTTTGCTCGGCCCGAGTCTGTAGTAGAAGATACTTGCCCAAGGTGCCACGCAGTGAGACTGAACCATGAACCATGTGGTTGGGAAGCAAGCTTCTTACCACACAGCCACGATAGAATAAGTACTAGGCTTACAAAGAATAAGTCCTGGGGTCGATTCGCTCGACCAAACGTTATGCTCCAAGATGGCCGCAATCAAACAACGGAAGCAAGTAAAAGAATAAAATAATTGTAGTTGGTACCGGGTAGCAATAGTTTAGAACTAAATTTGAGACAAATAAATGCCATCAAATTAGAATTTTTCCTGATTGCCATGTAACACTCAGTGGCAAGAGACTTTTAGGTTTCCTTGTAATATACTGTAGCAAGAATGGCTAAAGGAAGGTTCTCCGTACAGTCATCAGGAACAGTACAGAAACGGTAAAAGCAAAGAATGCCAGCGACAGTCTTTAAGACAAAAGCAGAATATCATAAATTAAAATAGTAACATAATTATATAACGGTGGTGCCACAGCATGGCCGCATTCTAATGACTGAAACAAGTAAAAGAAACAAATAGAAGAATACATTGATACATGTACTAAATGGCATGAGAAGATTGTTTCTGGAAACCTTAAATAGAAGCATTGATAGACAAGGCATGAACTTGCGAGCATTCAGAGGATCAAGTACGTTTTGTACATCTATGAGTGTGTGCATGTATCTATATGCGTGTTTCTGTGTGTTTTTGTATCCATGTATGTATATGTATGTGTATGTGTGTGCCAGGCAGTGTGCATTTGCGCATGTGCGTGTCCGCAGTAACATGTCTTACTAGAGCTGGATAATTTAGGAAGTAGAGTTTTATATTAACAGGTACAATGGAAGTTTATGTGTATATAAGTCACTTTGTGTGCATGCTTCTTTGTGTGTGCGTGTGTATGCATATGTTTGTTTGTCTGCGTTTGTGTGTATGTGCGTGTGTGTGTGTCTGTCTGTCTTTGTGTGTTCGTGTGCGTTTGCGTGAATTCTCGAAAAATATCTCTCATTAAACTCAAAAATAATTATGTAAACATATTAATATTTCGTTTCGAGAGATTTTTCAGGAATCAAACGGAAATAACAGTAACACAATATGATAGGATCAAGAAAGACCTTTTTCAAAAGAAACTAAAATGCATAAATATAAGATTCCATACATTTATACATAGACAAACATTACATAAATATGTGGAGGCGCAATGGCCCAGTAGGGCAGCATATTCGCGGTCATAGGATCGCGGTTTCGTTTCCCAGACTGGGCGTTGTGAGTGTTTATTGAGCAAAAACACCTAAAGCTCCACGGGGCTCCGGCAGAGAGAGGTCGTGTCCCTGCTGTATTATTTCACCACAACTTTCTCTCACTGTTTCTGTTGTACCTGTATTTCAAAGGGCCAGACTTGTTACACTCTGTGTTACGCTGAATCTCCCCGTTAACGGTACACGTGTCTGTGGAGCGCTCAGCCACTTAGATGTAAATTTCACGAGCAGCTGTTCCCTTGATCGGATCAACCGGAACCCTCGTCGTCGTAACCGATGGAGTGCCACGATATAAATATATACATACACACGCATACATATGTATATATATACATACACACATACACATATCTTTATATATATATAATTTCATATATATATATATATATATAATAAATATTATATATATATAATAAATATATATATATATA
>NC_068992.1:42279712-42280528 GCF_001194135.2 Octopus bimaculoides
AATTATAGATATAGGGCAGTCAATTGTCAATTAATTAATAAATTAATGATTAAGACGAACTTTACCCGTCGATATGAATTCGGAGATGCTGGTTCTCTTATGTGATGTTCGATGTCGCTTGATGGAATATGCATGGCTTTACTAGCATTTTCAAATTTATAATCTAGAATATCATGCTGAAGAGTGGAAGTAAATTTTTACAGAATACTAATCCCGAAACGCATCCATTATTAACTAACGACAGGTTTGTTTCGCTATTTTTCTTCTTTTGTCTATGTGAATCACGAATATCGCTATGTGTTGAAGTTGTATTGTAGTAATAGAATTAGTATTTTAACTGCTATTTCTAAATTCTCGGTATGTTGGTGAAGCAACGTTTGCGGATCCCTTAATTATGTTTATATATATATATTATATATATGTAAGCATGTATGTATATTGTGTGTGTTCGTGTGTGTTTGTGTGTGTGTGTGTGCGTGTGTGTGCGTGTGTGTGTGTGTGTGTGTGTGTGTCAGCACGCCTTTGATGTAAGTCTGCTGAACTATCTTTATAATGTCTAAAACTGCAATCATTACGTGGATTTTTACTTCGTAATTTTGTGTAAACTGGCGTTTCAAATACAGTCGATACAGAAACAATTGTAAGGAATCATTAAAGATGTGTAAAAGAATTGTCTTTGTCTTCTTCATATCATTTGGATAGGTGCGTGCGTGTATATGTTGTGCGTGTGTATGTGTTTGTTTGTGCGTGTGTTTATGCATGTATGTAGGTAGTTATATATATATATACATATATATATATATATATATATATATA
>NC_068992.1:42280632-42282128 GCF_001194135.2 Octopus bimaculoides
TATATATGTATATATATATATATATAGAGAGAGAGAGAGAGAGATATAGATAGATAGATAGATAGATAGATAGATAGATAGATAGATAGATAGATATATATGCAGGGTGCGATGAGCAAATTTTCGTCATTTTACATTTTTAATTTTGCGCATGCGTATTGTTTGTTTCTGATTTTGTTGACTACACAGCATAGTAGCGTCAGTTGGCATGGTCTGAGAGAAAAAGACCACCATGACGCAATTCATTCTGCCAGAAATTTGGAAATGAAATGCTGTGCTGCTTGGCATTCGCGCCGGAATCACCAATGCGAACATTTTAGATTGCTTGAATGTCAATCTGACCACAATGCAGAGGATTCGGAAAGAGTTAGATAAGTCTAATGGTGATTACGAAGGTACGGCAGCTCGGAAAACTCCCTTTGATCGTTCTGATAAGAAAAGAACTCCTGAATTTGTTGGTGAGATCCAGGTCATGATTGACAACATGTCATTTAGATCCATCGTCAGGGACATAGGAGTGTCTGAGATCAGGCAGGTAGTGCATGAAGACATCCGGCATTCCTCATACGAGCCGAGAAAGGCCAATTTTTATCCCAAGCCATCAAGGAGAAGAGGAAAGACCGTGCTATGAAGCTTTTGAACAAACACAAGCATCTCCTCCAACGGAACATGCTTTGGCTTTTCTCAGACGAGAAAAATTTCTGCCAGGACCAGATGGTGAACACACAGAGCAACCGTTGGCAGGTCATGTGCCCAAAACCAGTACCGAGAGTGATAAAATTCAAACATCCAGTTAACATCATGGTGTTTGGAGGGATCACTAGTGATAGCGACATTATGCTTTCATTCATCTTTCCACACAGTCTCAGACTGAATACAGAGGCCTACATCAAGTACCTGGAGGAGGTAGTGCTGCCCTGGGTGAAGAGGGTGACTGTTGGAAGAACCTATGTCTGCCAACAGGACTCTGCACCATACCAAACAAGCAGGAGATCCCAGTCATGGCTGTCAGACAATTTCTGCGACCATATCACCCTTAACATCTAACCACAGCATTCACCAATTTCAACAAGGAGACCGTCCAGAAGAGTTGCAGAACATTCCGAAGTCGTCTGGAGACCGTGGTTGAAGCCAATGGCGATTTTACTGAATTTACTCTTTAGTATTTCAGAGATATTAAATCCAGATAGGTACCGTTCGGGTACTCCCGTATAATCCATGTTCTGACTAACCACAATCTAATGATAACAAACACATTGTATTTCACCCGATGGATAAGACCTGAGTTCGCTTTGTCGGATTATAAACCGTTTACATGTTATATATATACCGGATATTAAAATAAATATGGAAAATCATGCGTCTTCGCAGTTGTTTCTTTTTTTTTTCTTATTACAGTCTCATATATAATATATTCTCTTTAAAGTTCCAAGCTTTAAGGAGAACGTGCTGTGTAAAAGATTGTAATAATTAAAAAGAAACTGAGTAGATGTTTA
>NC_068992.1:42282464-42290268 GCF_001194135.2 Octopus bimaculoides
ACACACACTCAAACTCGCACGCGCACACACACACACACACATACACACACACATTCATTAATACTTACACAGAGATTTGTATATAAACTTGAAATATACATAATATCGCCGGGGAGAGAATTTCTGAGAAATAAGTAAATAATCTAATACAAACAGTACACTTGTAAACTCACCGCCCCGTTTTGATACAGTGTCGGTCATAAATATCTCCCCCTTCTTTTCCTTCATAATCCTTTGATTACTTTCTCAGAAATCTTGTCAACTCTCTTCAGACATTTTTTTCTCTACGCTCCTGTATACTTTGGCTTGTGCAAAATATTCTTGCCACTCATTATCTTCCATACTTCGATATGCTTTTTTGATTAACAATTCTTTTTTTTTTCTTTTTAACCTCAGCTTTGTCATATGCACCTTCCACATACACATGCAAACACTGACTCACATGCGTAGGCCAATGGCGTGCGTTCATACACACACACACACACACACACACACACACACACACACACACACACAGAGTCACACAGATACCCTCACTCCAAATACACACAATCAACTCAATGTAGTTTATTTGCGTATATATTATTTGCGCTAACAGAGCTCATGTGAGAGTAAGTTTATGTACGTATGCAGGCTATCGATTTATCTATGTATCTGTATAAATCTATCCATCTATCTATTTCTGTATATCTATTAGTCTGTTTGTCTATCTATCTGTCTGTCTATCTATTTATCTATCCATCTATCTATCTATCTATCTATTTCTCACACACTTTTACGTACCCAGCCCCTTTCCTCAACATGACATCTTTTATATCACAGGAAGATATCGCTATTAATTTATTATACTAAATTACAAATATGACAAAATAGAATTTAGATTGGTTAAACTCCGCCAACTGAAGAACTGTCAAGAATGGTAACAAAGTCCAAATTGTATTTGTCTGAGTCTATAAGTTACGTTGCGGGGAAGAGTGATTCCGACAAGAGTCCTTCTGCAGCGTAGAACATTCATCAACAATTTTCAGTTTCTTCTCCCAGCAACAAGCGCCGATGGTACCATCCAACTCTCCTTGAATTTTGATTGATTCGATTAAACTACAAAATGAACACGTGCCAAAATATTTGCATATTCTTGCATTATGGATATGCTTTGACGAAATTTTTGAAAGTTGGTTGATCATTAGTATACAACCGTTTCGAGACTGACGGCTGGTTATACGGTATTGATCTCTTGGTTCTGTGTACCCTGCTTTCACTATTCATTTCAGATATCTTTGTAGTTGATAAAGGACATACTTTTTAACCTTGGCCCAGCGTAACATCTTGGATTTGACAGCAGGTGGACAGGGGGCTACATTGGATGAATATGCTGAAGCAGAGTGAAATAAAGTGACTTGCTCAAGGACATATCATTGCTGCCGGAGTCAAGATTAGAACCATGAGCCTATGATAATTAACAGAATTCTCTAACCACTCGGCAACGCACTTTTACAATAATTTGTTGATAAAGAAAAGAGGATTTTGTAATAAAGTATGATCTGAAAAGATCAATAATCACAAAGAGAAAGCAAGATAAAATTAATAAGTGGATCGAAAAGTCTGAAAGTGTGTCAAATGTTTTTATATATCCTGTATAAGGAGTTGGAGAAAACTGGTGACCCGCTAATAATATACGGAGAATACTAAAAAGTCGGTGTAGCGTGGTTTGTAACGGTTGAGAAGTTTCTAGAAGATGCAGAGGGAGTAAGAAACACAACATGAATGCTAGCAGAAGAATTCACGATGAGAATTGCAGAAGGAGATTGTATAGAATGGAGAATCTATAGAGATTGTCTTTTACGAAGATGGACGAAGATATTAACATGGTGAGATCATAGTGCGGAGGAAATCAAACTAAGATACTATACCAGGACGCATCTCTGCATTACAAGAGTAGGTTAAGAGAAGAGGTATATTATCTATGACGATAATACCACAGTACCTCTCCCTTTTGTAAAGGACGATGTGAAAAATGCAGCGTATTTGGTAATCGAATTTAGATATTATATAAAGGAGCAGTTATGTATTATATATTGAATTTGAATTGAATCTATAATAGAGCGAGAGAGAAAGCTGAGAAATTGTCTGAACATCAGCCCACTTTAATTGAATTGAAAGACATCAAATCTATGCTACTTCAACAAGCAAGGTGACCAGATGGCGCACAGTGAATATTGAAAAACACAAAAGGTTAAAATGGCGAATATTATAAGAAATATGAGGAAGGTTAGAAGGAGTTCTACCCATTGACGTTGTAATAACCGGATTTACAGGAATTGGATTCCTGCAACTAAATAGATCTGGATCAAGAACTCAAGCGTGACATTCAATTCTATAGTTAATAAATTACATTTATGTAATTCCAGACAGAAGTAGTATCATTATTAATCAATTGGATAACGTTAGCCAATATACGATTTGTACAGAATTCCTTCAAATGTATTAGATGGAAGAAAACTCAGCAAACACGATTCCTAACATTGGTAAATGTCTATAATAGGATTTGATTCATACATAATCGGTAATGCATATATATTTGTGGACCCCACGATGGATTAAATATAAGATTTCTTCCCTGGATTTGAACAGAGATTGTAGCAGAGAGATGTATCTGAAAGCTGATAGTTATTCCTTTCAAATCTGGCACGAAGCCAGCAATTTCGGGGAAGAGAGTGGGTCAGTAACATGGACCCCAGTATCGAACTGGTATTTATTTTATCGATCCGTCAATAGATGAATGGCAAAGACGACAACTGTGACATTTGAAATCAGAACGCTAAGAATTTTTCCCGATGTGCTCACAATTCTGCCAACTCGCCTCCCTCCGCCGTGAATGGAAAATACTGGTTTCAAATTTTGGCACAAGGCCAGCAACTTCGAGGCGCGGCAGTAATTTGGTTACATCGACCCCAGTATTCAACTGGTACTTATTTTATGTGACCCAAAAAGGATGGAAGGCAAAGCCGTCCTCGGCGGAATTTGAACTCATAATGTAAATGCGGGTGAGATGCTTCTAAGCTTTTTGTCCGGCATGTTAACGATTCTGCCAGTTCGCTTCCCCTCGTCGATGGATGTAAATTATTAAAATATATTTCAGTTAATTTATTCTTTCTATTTTAACGTTCTATTTTGTGTTTTGTTGAGTATATTTACGAATGGATGTACTCTTTTATACATGATATTATGGCACTGTGTAGTAAGTAAGGTTAATGCGATCTAGTAATGCTGTATGGACCAGTAGCCAGCCCAGCGAACTGGTAGAAGCGTTAAGAACGTCGAAAAAGTGGTGCGCAGTATTTGTTCCGGATCTTTATATTCTGATTTTAAATACACAAATGTCGGCTCAGCATTCCATCCTTCTCACGGTTGATAAAAATGAGATACTAGTGAAGTTCTGAGGACGGAGCGTGTGACGAACCCATACTCATGAGAACTGTTGGCTTTTACCTGAAGCCGAGCCCGTTATTTTATCAGTTAGAATGATAGATTTGCCAGAGGGCAGTGCATTAGCAGGACAGTCGGAACATAATCTTTCTGTATTTAGCCCGGGAGTCTGTTTTTACGTGATTAGAGTGTTGCTCAGACTATTGCCAGATCGTTGATTTGATTCCCATACCGAGAGATGCGTTATGTTCTTGAGCAACACAGTCATCTCACTTAGCTGTAGTGTTGTGTGGGAGCTAGCATGCCAAAGAATAGATCCAACGTTTCCTCTGCATGTCGAAAAAGTGACAAAAAGAGGTTGACGCAGGACTTTCGTACCGACCTCGTAAACTCTTCAATAGGCATGACTTATTTACATAAACTCACGATCAGAAATTATTCGAGGAGGGAAAATTGGTCACAGCGATCCCAAACTACCTGATTGGAAACTGCTAGAAGGAAAAAGGACAAATTCTCCCTCAATGAGATATGAACTCTGTACGTACACGCCCATAACTAAAGACTGCAAGATATTTTGAGCGTCATTCTAACGATCACTTAACCCTGTGCTCTATCATACATGAAGCAGAGGCAGGAGAGCAGGGTTTTTCAGGAATGGTTAGGCTAATTTCATTGGTATTCTGTTACTGACGCCTGGCAAAGTGAAAAACAACGTAATGTAAGGATATGTCGGTTTTATTTGAAATAAATAGTTGTACGAGGACATTTTTTACATGGGAGTTGCATCATGGAAGAATATTTCACCATCACGAAAAGACCAATGATAGGGTCTGTAGAATTTGAAGACCTGTAAGGAACCGACGACCTAACAATTTCGCCTTTACAGCACCCAGAACTGATCATGTAACAACCATGAAGAGATAGAAGGAAAAACGAACACAATGCTCGTCGGGATTTGAACTCAGAGAGCAGGAGGAAATGCTAAAAATCATAACCTTCAACACTTTAACGACAATACCAACGACACTGCCATATCGCAAAGTTTCCTTTAAATAACTTGTTGAGGTTATCTCTGCAAATTCTCTATGGAACTTGTAATCAACACTGATTTGTTGCGATATATCGTATCCGAGATGCCTGATTTAAATAACAATGAGATCGAAGATGGAAAATGTTTCATGGGCGTAAATGAAATATTTTAGGAGTTTTTATTCCGTCATCAGCACCCAACCTATTAACCATCCACATTGCTTAAATAGCGGTGCAACATTATTGGATATACTAACTTTACATATCAAACACAGTCCTGCCTGCTGGTTCACAAACATGTTAATGACTTGTAAGGACACCGTATTTCGTAATGCCATCATAATATACTACAAAGTATATCAAATGTTTTATAAGTCAATACTGAGCTCTACTGTGTTAGCAGTGCTATCAAAACACTTGTTAAGGTTACGACGTTTTCTATCTGAATATGCTTAATGCAAACAACAATGCGATCGAAGATGGAAAAATGGGTGATGGGTATATATGCTGGCAATAATTTCTATACGAAATCTGTAGAGGTAATCGTATTTAATAGTACTGCTAACACAGAAGTATACATTATTGACTTGTAAAGCCTTTAATATACTTTGTAATATGTTATGATTGCATAACAAAGCACCGTGTTCCTACAAGTCATTAATAAGATCAGTGTAATATCAAAAATTTATGAAGCTTGTTATTCTAACACGGCTTCAAGTTTTCGCATGAAGTCAGCAGTTTACTGAGAAAGGAGGATGTCTATTACGTGAAGCCCAGTGCTCAGCGGATACTTATATTATCTACCGCTAAAGCTTGAAACCAAACTCGACTTCGGTCGGATTTGGACGCAAAAAGTTAAGAAATCGGAAGAAATGCTACTAGCCATTTTGTCTGACGTGCCTAAGATTCTGCCGAGCTCGACGCCTTAGCTCAAAGTATTATCTAAGGCGCTGGTGCGGCTGTGTGGTAGGAAAGTTGCTTCCTAACCACATGATTCCTGTTCAGTTCCCTGCCTGACACCTTGGGCAATTGTGTTCTACTATAGCCTTGGGCCGACCAAAGACTTGTTAGTGGATTTGATAGACGCAAACTGAAAGAATACTGCTGTGTGTGTGTGTGTGTGTGTGTGTGTGTGTGTGTGTGTGTGTGTGTCTTTGTGTCTGTTTGGGCTCCACCAGCGCTTTACTACCGATGTTGGTGTTTTAACGTCCTGTGAATTGGTGGTTCGGCAAAAGTCACTGATAGAAGATATACCGGGCTTAAAAAGAATAAATACGAGGGTCGATTCATTTGCTTCAACTTCTTGAAGTAACAAGTCGTGGCTGCAATCTAATGATTGAAACAAGTAAAAGGTAAAAGACACAGGAATGCGCAAGTGTGAATTTGTACACGAATGACGTTGTATTACGTTCTCCATTTGGACCTTGAGTGTCTTGCAACAAAATAGTAACTTAGGCATTCACAGTTGTCTTTTAAGGGCCTCCGAAAAGAATTTGCTTTAGGTGTATGTCCTCGTATGTATTGCAAGAAACAGCTTGGTTTCCTTCTCTGATGTTTTAGGTCGTTCAACCTACACAAGTTAATGTGTGAAAAGCAAAATCGGAATTTTGAAAGAAGCTTCTATAAAACTAGTTTTTAAACACCGAATAGCCATGGGGGTCCACCAGAGTAGAACACGAATCAAAGGGGTCCATAGATTAAAAAAATGGCTGAAAACCCCTGATTTAAAATAGTATTTAGAAAACATTTTATTATTGAAAAAATCATTGCTGCGAGGTAAGTAATTGGAGAGGACAATCTTTCGGAAGCATGTATGTTTTCCCGAATTTCTTAAACAGAATACAGTAAAATTACACATTGTTCTCGTCTTGAAACTCAAGAAATATTTGTGATATCCGAATCACAATAAATAAATATCTAATTATTTGTCTTTTACGCATACTTCATTTCGCTATGAAACACACACATAAATGCGTTCATAAAAGTCATGTTCACTCATTTCTGTTTTTATATAAACCCCTTACGATAGCAGATAATGAAGTATGATGCGGATGGGGGTAGGGGTTTTATATTGGAAATGGCATTGCTGAAAAACAAAATGGCGGTTCATTTATGTTTGAATTCTTATTTCTATATACCGCTATCGGTAAATTGGAAACTTCATTACCAGACTTTTATTCGTTTACTATGGCTGCATTCTGGTTTGCGGTTTTCTACAGCACAGTGGCATATCAAAGAGAAACGAAGACAAATGCTTTAAAAAGCAAGAGATGACCGGGGTGGGGAAGCTATATATGTGCTTATATATATTAGTGTGTCTATATGTGTGTGTGTATGCGTGCGTGTGTGTGTGTATGTCTGTGTAAATACATATTCCATCATATTCAGGCAAACACATACATATACATGTATACTATTTTCTTTCATTTTATTTTATTCTTTTACTTGATTCAGTCATTTGACTGCGGCCATGCTGGAGCACCGCCTTTAGCCGAACGAATCGACCTCATGGATTATTTTTTTGTAAGCCTAGTACATTTTTTATCGGTTCCTTTGCCGAACCGCTAATGTTACGGGGGATGTAAACACGCCAACATCTATTGTAAAGCAATGGTGGGGGGACAGATACATACGAATTATATATATATATATATATATATGCGACGGGCTTCTTTCAGTTTCCGTCTGTCAAATCACTTACAAGGCTTTGGTCGGCCCGAGGCTATAGTAGAAGACACTTGCCCAAAGTGCTACACAGTGGGACTGAACCAAGAACCATCTGTTTGGGAAGCAAGCCTCTTACCACACAGTCATTCCTGCGCCTGTGTGTATGTATATACATATATATATGTATATAGATAGATAAATAGATAGATAGATAGATAGATAGATAGATAGATAGATAGATAGATAGATAGAAAAATAGATAGATAGATAGATAGATAGACAATAAATTTAACAACCGACTTCGTTCCATATATTTAAATATATCATCTTACGTGCATTTCATTAAAGAGAATTGAATATGAATTATATGAAGAAAAAGTTATCTGATTGAATTGTCGATCCTCCGATATTGCGTAACATCCATTAGTAATCGTTAGTATTCAGACTGGGGGGTCGTCAACGTTGTCAGATAAATTACGACAACGACTGCGATTACATAATTAATTATTATATAAAAGAAACTCTCTTGTTTTGTTGTACTCTGTGACCTACGCAACGATAGATACGAAGCCAATAATACTTAGACTAAAACATGAGTCCTTCTCAACGTTCCTCTTCACACACACACACACACACACACACACACACACACACACACACACACACACACACACACACACAC
>NC_068992.1:42291947-42293190 GCF_001194135.2 Octopus bimaculoides
TATATATATATATATATATGAATATGTACGGCTCGATTTTGTTTTTGAGTCAGATTTATTTCATTCCTGGGTAGGAGGCCGGTCCGTCGAAGGAATACTCGTTTGTACAAGGAGAGTTCAGTGGAACCGAGTGAGATGAAGTGCTTTGCTCAAGAACACAATGCATTGCCTGGCTCTGGTATCGAGTCCACAAAGCCATACCCCTCTACATATGTATGTAATCATAATGTATAGACGTACAGACACACGCACACACACACATATTCAAAATCACACAGACATGTATATGTATGCATATATATACATACATATAGGTACATGTGCATATATATGTATGGACACGCAAATTCAGACTGACAGTGACAGTCTCACAGATATTGACAAACAGAAACAGTCATATATACATACATATATATATATCAATATCAACTAATGTTCTCTGGAACTATGGCTTAATATTTATGTAAACACGTATATGTATATAGGTGTGTATGTGTGTGCATGCCTGTATGTGTGCAAGTGTGTGTGAATATGTGTGCCTCTGCTTTCACGTGTCAACGTGCGTGTGGACGAGTTCTTCCAGGTCTAAGAAAAATGTTTGCAGAAAAACCTACCAATTCGTTGACAACAAAATAGCAGTGGCGTCATAAAACAGCAGGAATTACCTGAAAGTTGCATAATCAAGCGAATGTTACTTTCGACTGCCTCCTTCACCCATTGTATTTCTTCCTTTCTTTTTCCTTCTTTCTCTCCTTTGCTCTAACGATATCTGTCTGTTTGTGTGTGTGTCTCTCTCTCTCTCTCTCTCTCTCTCTCTCTCTCTCTTTTATTCACTATCCTTATGCCTCTCTCTCTCTATCTATAACTCTCTCACACTCTTTCCCCCTGGTATTCTCACTCTATCTGTTCACACAAACGTGTGAACAGATATGACTTGTATAACTCAATCATAGTATGTCTGCAATTCATTGATTGAGATTATTAAGAGAGGATTATATTCATATACGCATAAGTTCGACGCTCTGTGAGTGTGTGTGTGTGTGTGTGTATGTGTGTGTGTGTGTGTTTGTACTTGTAGAGAAGTGTGGATGGATGGATTAAGTGTGTGTGTGTGTATGCATGAATGTATATAGCTGTATATAGGTATGTATCTATAAATATGCTTATACATTTATATATTATATGCATATATGTATACATATCTGTCTGTCTCTCTCTCTCTCTCTCTATATATATATATATA
>NC_068992.1:42293325-42294570 GCF_001194135.2 Octopus bimaculoides
TGTGAATGACTTTATCTGTATACATATATGAATATGTATATACGCACACGTATTTATAGATACATATATACACAAATACAGGAATATATATGTACATATATATGTACACACATACCTACATCCATGCATACAGAAATACATAATATACATGTCCGTATATGCATACATACATACATACGTACTTACCTACCTACATACATATATACACACATACCCACACATACATACATGAATACATACATGCAGACATACGTACAAAAATAAATCCGTTTACACATACATACGTACAGACATGTATAAATACATACACACATACATACAGATGAAACATGTGTACATACATATATACATACATGCACACATACATAAATATATACATACATACACAAATGCAAACATGTGAACATACATACCCACATACATATATACATGCATACATATATACACAAATACATACATGCACACATAGATACATACACACACGTACATACGCACGTACATAATACACAGATACATACAGACAGACGTACGCACTTACGTACATCTATAGGAGGGCTTTAAATCCGAGACTGTTGCAGCTTTACTCAATCGCAGGTGAAGAAATGTCAAGTAGCTCACCACATGCACATGGGAATAACGAGATCTGCTGCTTATATAAACATACACTATCAATGTATGCATGCAAATGCATATGTGTGCATGCAAATGCATGAGCATGCGTGCACATTCGTAGATGCCAGTAGATCTGTCAATCGATTTAACTGTCTTTTAATATTTGTGTAGAGGAATCATTTTAAAGAAATTTACATACACTCACACACATATAAGAAACACTCGTACATGCATCCACGCAGACACACACATACATAGACACGCATGCGCGCACACATGTGCACAGAAACACATGCACACACACACACACATGTATACACTGGCACACATAGGTAGGCGTATATACAGACGTATGTATACAGATAGACACCAATATATATATACACATAAACACAGAAACAGTTATATGAAACACATAAAACACACACGTACACACATACACAAATACATACGCGCGTATACGAATACACAAACTCAAAAGACGCACATATGCACACAATAGGAACAGGAGTGGCTGTGTGATAAGAAGCTTGCTTCACAACAAAATGGTTCCACGTTCAGTCCCACTGCGTGGCACCTTAGGCAAGTGTCTTCCATATAGGTATGTGTGTGATTGTCTATATATATATATAT
>NC_068992.1:42294798-42300435 GCF_001194135.2 Octopus bimaculoides
AGAGAGAGAGAGAGAGAGAGAGAGAGAGATGTATGTATATATGTGTGTGTTTATGTATGCATGTATTTGTGTGTCTGTGTTTGTCTCCCCACCATTGCTAGACAACCCCTGTCGGTGTGTACGTCCCTGTAATCTAGCGGTTCGGCAAAGGACACGATAGAATAAGTACTAGGCTTCCAGAGAATAAGTCCTGAGCTCCATTTGTCCGACTAAAGGTAAAAGAATGAAAGAATAAAAAAATATATAAACACACGTACACATATATAAGAGCAGACACACACATGATACATATAAACACAAAAACATACACACAGAATGACAGATACATACACATAAGCAAAGATACACACGAGCGCGCATACAGGCATGAGTGCACAAACACTGACGAACGTACCTTCACATATACATACATACAGGTACACCACACACACACACACACACACACACACGCACCCACCCACACACACACACACACACACTCACACAAAGTTCTTTACTGTATACCACATTCTCTCACTTGTAAGGACGGGTATTTGCAACCATGTGTGTGTTTGTGTGTGTGTGTGTGCCTGTGCGTACATGCATATAATACTGTTTCTCAATCTGTTTACACACACACACATATCCACACACACATGCATTGCCTATACGTCCATGTATGTGCAAGTGTGCGTGTGAGTGTGAGTTTAACAGAGATACGTGTATATATATATATATATATATATATATATATATATGTATGTATGTATGTATGTATGTATCTATGTATGTATGTATGAATTTATGTATGTATATGTATACCATATCTCCGTTTTTTCGTCCTTGTTTTCGTATATATTCGCTTGCTTTCTTCCATAGAATCTAGTGCGCTTAGCTTAGATTTTCTTGGGGCCGCTCCAGATTGGACCAGTCTCCAATGTAACTAGCCGAAACTGTAACGACGATCTGGAACTCGACTGAAAATAGAAAACTCTGAATGACCCGACCTTGCTTTTTCCTGTCCTTTTTATGTATCGTCTAACTGTCCTGATGTTTTGTTGTCGCCTGTTACATTCTTGTTCCATTTATATATATATATATATATATATATATATATGAAAGAGAGAGAGAGAGAGAGAGAGAGAGAGAAAACAGAGAGATCTAATGGATACAAATTAATTTAATAATTAATCAACGTATTAATCAACGTTTCTTTCAATTCTCAAAAAAGATTAAAATTTCAAAACGTATATAAAAAAATACACTTTTGCATTAATAAATACCTTATAAGGAAAATCGTCAGGTTTTTTTACAGGACAGTAAGGATTACATTAAGATACTTTAGGAATATACGGAGTATATAAACATCTTTACATGAGTGTATCTAATTATGCGTGTTTTCTAACTGAATAGAAATGTCTGATATTTTACGATATTCTATATAATATATTCATTGAAGAATTATCTCTTCAAAATTTAATATATATTAAACCAGTGTATCTTCGATAAATATAAGAAGTTTTGAATATCCTCATTGTGACTATATATATATATATATCTATATATATATATACATACACACACAAATATATGTATACACACGTATGTCTATTTATGCATAAATATATACACCAATATATACATATATAAACCTTTCATATATTATCTCATGCATTAAGCTTCAACGAAGCTGGAGCATTCCCATAAAGAATTTCAGTTGGATGAATCCATTCCAGTAAATTTTCCTTTTGTTTGGTAAGTATTTTGTTGATATGTCTGTCGAACGGATTAGTCACAGGGACGTAAACAAACGAACACCTATTGTCAAGCGATGACGGGCGAAAAACACAAAGACACGTACACATTCACATACACACAAACACACACATATATGTATATATACATATATATGTATATACATGTGTGTGTGTGTGTGTGTGTGTGTGTGTGTGTGTGTACCTCAACCGGTCTAGCTCTCTTTAATATCATACCAAAATACGTCAAAACGGAAACGGATCCCATAAAATTCAAAAGTTCTCTGGACAATTGCCTCCAAATAATCCCACACAAAATTCCTACACCCGGATATGTCTCCAATAATAATAACTCTTTACTGGCGTGGGCCATGTTACCCCATATATGACAAAAAGACTCCATCAGGTGGTGTTATTAAGTTAGACATGGTTTCGGCCTATACTGGCCGAAACCTATCAAAGTTATATATATGCATGTATGTAGATAGATAGATAGATAGATAGATAGATAGATAGATAGATAGATAGATAACGTCTTTCAGTTGCTGTATAACACATACATATAGTAGATGCCATTGCACAATGCGCTACACAGCGGGACTGAACCTGGAGTCACGTGGCTGGGAAGCAAACTACACAGCTGCGCCTGCGCTTGCGCCTACATATGCGGGTTTCTACTCGCACAAAACTTTCTCAAAACAAGTAAATATCTGTGTACGTATGCTTATGTATCGACGCTTGCTCGTGTGCCACAACGCGGATGATTGTGAAATAAGTTATGTAATATTTATCATGCAGTTGTATACGCATGAAATAAATCTATAGTAATGTGTTTAATATCAATCAATGAGAATGTGTACTCAACGCTGCATTTATTTCTAGATAACGGCTACATTTGCTTTCATGTTAAGGAAGCCCAAATCGGTGTTTTGATCTCAAATGGAAATGAACTCCGATGTTCCATGTGATAGGCCTGACAATTGTTAAGGATTTCCAGAACATGAAAGCAACGGTAGCCTTAATTCACAAGTCAATAACATATGTGCATTTGTGTGTGTGTGCGCGAGAGAGAGAGAGAGAGCATGTGTATGCGTGCGTGTGTATTTGTGTGTTCGTTTTTATTAGGTCTTGTTTTAAACCGGAGTTCCGAATCATACGTCATATTTAAAGCCATAAAACCGGTGTGCTGGCAGAAACGTTAGCACGCCCGGCGAAATACTTCGAGGTATTTCGCCTGTCTTTATGTTCTGAGTTCAAATTCCGCCGAAGTCGACTTTGCCTTTCATTCTTTCGGGGTCGATAAATTCAGAGCCAGTTGCATACTGGGATCTATCTAATCGACTGGCCCTCTCCCCCAAAATTTGAGGCCTTGTGCGTAGAGTAGAAAAGATAATTTTAACACATATCCTATGAATTCGATATAGAGAGCTCGACATATAGAGCACAATAAAGCAGTGCAAAATAAAGAAGATAATACGGTTCATAAACAGGAGACTTAGTTCTTCGGCAAAACATTTCCGATAGACGCAGAAGTGGCTGTGTGGTAAATTGGTTGCTTGCCAACCACATGACCCCAGGTTCAGTCCCACAGCGTAGCACCCTGGGTAAATGTTTTCTACTATAGCTTCGGGCCGACCAAAGCCTTGTGAGTGAATTTGGTAAAGACAAACTGGAAGAAACCCGTGGTATGTAAATATATATGTATATGCAAGTGTGTGTATATGCTTGTGTGTCTGTTTGGCCTTCCAACATCGCTTGACAACCGATGCTGGTGTGTTTACGTCCCCGTAACTTAGCGGTTCGGTAAAAGACTCCGATAGAATAAGTACTAGGTTTACAAAGTTTAAGCTCTGGGGTTGATTCGCTCGACTAAAGGCGGTGCTCCAGCATGGCCGCAGTCAAATGACTGAAACAAGTAAAAGAGTAAAAGAGTAAATTTAATATAAGAATTGCCATCGATTTGATCGACAAAAGGCCTAAGTTTTGTACTCCAGCTTGGCCACAGTCCAATGATAGGAATCAATAAAAGATTGAAAGTGGATATGCGAATTGCCTGTTACTATGTAGACATAGGCGTGGCTGTGTAGTAAGAAGTTTGCTTTCTAGCCCCATGCTTCGGGGTTCAGTCTCACTGTACGGCACATTGGGCAAAGGTCTTCTAACATAACCTCAGGCCGACCAAAGTTTTTGAACGGATTTGGTAGACGGAAACTGAAAGAAGCCTATCAAATTTATATGTATATAAATATATAAGTCCGTGCGTACGTATGTGTATGTTTCTTTGTGTGTGGCGGTATGTGCGTGTGTGTGTGTGTGTGTTTGTGCCTGTGTGCCTCCCGACACCGCTTGACAGCCAGTGTTATCTTTACGTCTCCATATATTAGTTGTTTGACTATAACGACCAGGCTAAAACAAAAAAATAAAACTAAAAACTAAAAGTGATTCGAGATGCTGCCCCAGCATGGCCGGAAGCAGTCAAATGATTACTGCAAGTAGAAGGCTTAAACAATGGTTAAGCGAATTGTTTGTGTGCGTGTTTCCGAATTAAGGCATTTATACTTGTACGGCCCCATGGTTGAGTATCTGTTGCAAAATCGAAGTTCTGGTTTCGATCGTACGACGTGGCATTTTGCACAAGAATTTCTTACCATTGCTTCAGTACATTGCGATGCTTATTACTGACAATGATAAGTACAAACCAGTCGGATGAAATTGTCTATGTGATTCAGTGAGCCAGACTGGGCCGCACCATATAACACTGGATCAACTTCAAGATGACTTTATGAAGTAAATGTGTCGACGGTATACACAACCATTAGGTGTTTAATTCGGAGAAATGATAATTAATTACAAATAAATACAGACCATACGTACACGCACATACACACACACACATACACACATACACCTACGCTAGCACACACAAGTATACACAAATATATGTGTATATGAGTATGTGTGCATATGCATGTGTGTATGTTTTTATAGGTATGTATAAGTCTATGTGTGTGTGTGGGTACGTGTGTGTGTGTGAATGTATACGTGTGTATGTATTTATGGGTATGTATAAATCTATATATATATATATGTGTGTGTGTGTGTTTGTGTGTGTGTATATATACATATATGTGTATATATATAAATATATATATATGTATGTATGTGTGTGTATTTATGTGTGTGTGTCTGTGTTTGTCCCTCCCCCGCTATCACTTGACAACCGATGTTGGTGTCTTTTCGTCCCCATAACCTAGCAGCTCGGGAAAAGACACCGATAGAATAAGCACTAGGCTTACAAAGAATAAGTCCTGGAGTCGATTTCTTCGACTAAATGCCGTGCTCCAGCATGGCCGCAGTCAAATGACTGAAAGAATAAAAAGAATATATACAGAGTAAAAGAGAAAGAGAGAGAGAGAGAGGGAAAGAGAGAGAGAGAGAGAGAGAGGGAGAGAAAGAGAGAGAGAAAGAAATAGAAGAAACACATCGTCAAAATCGGGCGACGTCCATAATTTCTTACTCCATCTCTCTCTCCCTGTATGCACACATCCAAACGCACATATATGTGTGTGTGCGTTTCAGTATATATGTCTAAGTGTTCATGTACTTTGTGTGTGTGTGTGTATGTGTGTGTGTGTGTTTGTGTGTGTGTGTGTGTGTGCTCGCGTACACTCACCATTGCGAGTGTGATCCGTAAATGCTAAAATGTAACATTTAAAGTTAGAGAACAACTAAAACATCGTCAGATTAAAAAAAAATGAAAAAAAAAAAAAATTCCCTATTCATTTGTTCCGCGTTGTTCGTCAACAGTTGAAATTAGCATTGTTTGTGCAAGGCGTCGATGTGGCGGAATCGTTAACACGCCGTCCGAAATGCTTAGCAGTAATTCATTCGTCTTTACGTTGTG
>NC_068992.1:42301242-42302767 GCF_001194135.2 Octopus bimaculoides
ACACGCACGCACACACTAACACAAAGTATCCGAAACGGTTTTTTATAATGACTGATAATGTAATCGATCGGCTGTGGTTATCGAAAAAGTTTCATTCCTAGATGATCAAATTATGCGGTTGCGGTTCCATTGTATACACACACGCGCGGGGACACACACACACACATACACACACACACACACACACACACACACATACACACGCACGCTCATACACGCATATATATGCACATTAATATATATTTATATATATATATATTTTTTTTTTTCATATATATTCATATATACAGATATATCTGTGGAATCATCTTTTATTTCGAGTTTACGTAACACCATTTTGTGTGTGTGTGTATCTGCGGTAAGAAGTGTGCTTCCCAACCACATGGATCCGGGATCGTTCCATCTGCGTGGCAGTTTGGACCGGAGTCATTTAGTATGGCCACGCGCCGATGAAAGTATTAGAAGTGGATTCCGTCGTCGAAAACTGTAAGAAGCCCGTCTTATAAAAGTATTTATGTTTGTGTCTCTGTGTGTCAGTGTTTGACCCCAACCACAGCTTGACAACCGGTGTTGGTGTGTTTATATTCCTGTAGTCTAGCGGTTTGGAAAATAAGACCGATAGAAGTACCAGACTTCGAAATGAGTATCAGAGTTGATTCATTCGAAGAAAAATGCTTCCTGGCAGTGCCCCAGCATGGCCGCAGTCAAATGACTGAGGCGCGTAAAATGAAGAAATAAATATGTGCGTGTATACATATGTATATATACATATAAATATATACTTATAAATATATGCGATCGTGTGTATGTGCGTGTGTGTGTGTGTGTGTGTGCGTGTGTGTTCTTTTATCGTAAATTCTTCAAGCCATTAGAAGGTGGCCATGCTGGGGCACAACAGTTTACTCGAATGCATCGCATCCATTAGTTACATTTAGTCACTTTTTAGAAATAGCTTCGTTGCAGGGACATAGTGGCAACAAAAACCACACGCCCAAACACACACTCGCACACACACACGCATACTCACACACAAACACACACACACAAACAGACACATATCTATCGTGTGTGCGTATAGGATGAAGACCCTTGTTGTAGGTGCTATGCAGCGGAAGTGAACCTGGCACCAAGTAATTTGAGAGCAAACTACTTACCACACGGCCACACGTATCAATCTGCAGAGACGCAAGCATAGATATGGGTATATCTATACATGTATATATATGCGTGTGTATATCTACGTGTGTTTGTATATACACGAAATCATATACACATATATTACTCTTTTACTAGTTTCAGTCATTTGACTGCGGCCATGCTGGAGCACCGCCTTTAGTCGAGAAAATCGACCCTAGGACTTATTTTTGTAAACCTAATACTAATCCTATCGGTGTATTTTGCCGAACCGCATCGGTTGTCAAGCGATGCTGGAGGGACAAACACAAACAAATAAACACACACACACACACACACACGCACGCACACACACACATACATACATACATAAATACATACATGTATATAT
>NC_068992.1:42302806-42303311 GCF_001194135.2 Octopus bimaculoides
TATATATATATATATATATATCTGTATACATACATATGTATGCGTGTATGTATATATATGTGTGTGTGTATGTGTATGTCTTTGTGTGTGTATGACTGTGTGTAAGTCTGTGTGTGTATGATTGTGTGTAAGACTGTGTGCGGATGTGTCAGTGCGTGTGTGTGTTCGTGCGCTCGCGCCCGTGTAATAGCATACACAGCTTATAAACAATCCGCCAAAGTTTGCTTTGTTTCACACAGCTAAATAATTGCCCGTTACTTTCAGCCACAAGTGACAGCGAGTGCTGCGTACGCCACGTATCAACGATCCAGTTGCTATACCTGGAATTGTACTAACTCCACTAACATAACATTCATAATACTACATGCATGTCTGATACTTAAACAATATATATAAATATACGCGCGAGTGTCTGTATACGTATATGTGCGCACATGTAATGCATATATGTGTGTGTATATATATATATATATATATATATATATATATATATATATATATATAT
>NC_068992.1:42306259-42308438 GCF_001194135.2 Octopus bimaculoides
GAGAGAGAGAGAGAGAGAGAGAGAGAGCAGTGCAGTGAGACAGACAGACAGACAAACAGACAGACAGACAGACAGACAGATAGACAGACAGACGGATGGACGGACAAACTGATGCATAAATATTCGTATGCTTGAGTAACTTTGCGTGTGTTTGCTGATGTGTCGCTATATGTGTTTGTGTGTGTGACCGTCACTATATACAGCATGCAATATCTTGACACTTGCAATCCTTTCGGGGTCGACGAAATAAGTACCAGTTACACACTGGGGTCGATGTTCTTATGAAATAAATTCCTAGAAGTTAATGACTTCCGCCTGAGTCCCCCCACCCACCGTCGTTCCGCTACACCTCCTACGTCACCTACCAATTACTAATTAATAAACAATTATTTATTCTGACACGTGACTTTTCCTCTTCAAAGCAAAGTGTACTAGTCAAATATGGGAAGTACCTGGTATTTTTATTTATTTATTCATCATATAATAAAATTGGCTTCACATTTTGGCACAACGCCAGCAATTTTGGGAACAGAGGTAAGTCTAGAACATCGGCCGCAGTGTTTAACTGGTATTTATTCTATCAACCCCGAAATGATGAAAGGCAAAGTCGACCTCGGCAGAATTTGAACTCAGAATATAAAGACGGACGAAATTCTGCTAAACGCTTAGTCCGGCGCAGTGATGATTTTGCCAGCTCGCCACCTCTGCCATATCAGAATATTAATTTCAAATTTTGACACAAGGCCAGCAATTGCGGAGGAGAAGGTAAGTCGATTATATCGGATCCCAGTGTTTAACTGGTACTTGTTTTATTGAACCCCACCAAAAGCATGAAAAGCAAAGTTGACCTCAGTGCGACTTGCGCTCAGAACATAAAACCAGAAGTACCGTCAACCATATAGTTCGGCACGGTAAAAATTCTGCCAGCTCGCCACCGCCTAATAATATTAATAATAATAATAATAATAATATTAATAATAATAATAATAATAATAATAATAATAATAATAATAATAATAATAATAATAATAATAATAATAATAATAACAATAATAAAATGCCCTGATGCAATACCAGGCAGTGACTCCCATTGCTTTTGATCTTAACTGATGGGAAGTGTTATCATGTACATTGTTTTGTCTTGGTATAAAAGATGGGCTACAGCAAATATTCCCCTTAATACAACAAATTTGCTTGTTAGTTGCTTGATCTTAACCACTTGGGCATGTCCCTTAGTGACTGACGATATGTGTATCTTTGATCACGTGTAGAAGTAGTGGGGGGACATCCTAACAGTGTGTTGATAGGAATTCTTTCAGGTTTGGATAAATCACCTTTGGAAACATCAGGGTTTTGTTCAACATCATTAAACAACCCTTGTTGGGGGATCTTTTGAGTGGGATAAACTACTCGACCTGAAGAAATTTCTGTGCTCCCACCTGCAAGGTCATGCGCTGTTTATCTTCATATGAGATCACAATGTAGCGCTGGGTATACTGCTCCCTATCCCTTAGATTGTTTTACATTTTAGCAGAAGAACAGCAATAATTTTGGCGGTGGTGGGGAGTTAGTTATTTTAAGACATTGTGGAGCTCCACGGGCTTTCAAGACCTAAAGAATTGCCGTCAAGCATTTTGTTCGCCACTCTCCAACATAGGCTGAACTCTTGAAATTATGACGGAGAGGTTTTAACAAAATATGATACCAGTACTTGATTGGTACTTTCTTTTATAGATTCCAGAAATATAAAAGACATAGCTGACCTCAGCTGGGTTCGGACACGCACTATAAAGATTCAGAAGAAATACCACAATGTATTCTTGCCGGTACGATCCTCTACAGATTCTGCCAACTCAGACCTTCTATATTTGTTTTCTAAATTTAGACAGAAATCCAAAGAATTCGTAAGGGATCGCAACGATTATATTGGTTCTAAATTGAACGTAAAGGGCCAGGAAACTACAACAAAGCCTTCCTTCTGACGCTGCAATAAAATTGCCAGCTTGCTAACCAGTAAAATAGCTGTTTCAGATTTAGACCCAATGCCGACAGTTTTGGAAATTAAGAGCAAGTTCGCATGATCCGCTCCAAAACTTAATTAGGACTTAAAAACAAATAAAAATAAATGCTTCCTTCTCGAGCAATGCCAGGCTCATAAGGGCTGGTTTTCTGGTTTCAA
>NC_068992.1:42311285-42313186 GCF_001194135.2 Octopus bimaculoides
TATATATATATAAGACGGGCTTCTTTCAGTTTTCATCTGCCAAATCCACTCACATGGCTTTGGTCGGCCCGAGCCTATAGTAGAAGGCACTTGCCCAAGGTGCCATACAGTGGGACTGAACCCGGAACCATGTGGTTGAGAAGCAAGCTTCTTACCACACACCCACGCCCGCGCCTATATATCTATATATAAACATACATAATTTTTATCTTTTATTGGTTTCACCCAGGGTCTGTGACCATGTCGGGACACTGTCATTATGGTGGTTGCTAGTTTACTTCAAGCTAAGTTTCCGGGTGTAATTCTGGTGGAGCAGTGTGTTGGATAAAGCTAGTTTGCTTGGAGTTTTTTAGTTTCCCACTGCTATGTAAGTCCATATGATGTTTCAGGTACAAATTTGTTAAAATATATTTTATCCACATATGGATCATGCAGATATGAGGATCTTTGGTAAAGCGCTGAAAAGCTATGAGTCCCTTAACGCTAAGCTAGTATATTACTAGTCCCCTACTCTTTGCGACATCAACTACATAATGTATATAAGACAGCAAAATGGCAGAATCGTTAGCAGCGTTTCATTTTTATGATAGAGTCAAGCAATAGTCTGGTTAATTTGTTTCGTGTTGCGCTGCATGTACGTGTATGCGACAAAAAATGTTCAGACATGGTGATGTGTAACAAGTTTTATATCATGTCTTACATACGAAATAATATATACGTACGAAATAATATAAAAGGTATACAAATTGTTGGTTCCCTCAGTGAATTTGGTCAGTTGGCGTGGCTAGTAATTAAGCTAGTAGTCGTTGAGGGTTAAAGGTTCAGGCCGAAAGAATAGAGAGCGAGCATTGCTCTAGCTACATAACGTGGTATTTGTCATGGCCAGGAGTAAAAGAGAGCTAGCAGTCCTAGCTGTGTGGGCAGTGGACAAGCTGTCTGCCAAGAACGGGACACAGAAAAAGAGGAAGAATGGATGTCCGACTTTTTATACCTCCCTAGCGGCAGTGCCATCGAAGCGCCACCTACCCACGACAGAATGAGGGAATATAAGTCTGCCCTGCTCCCTTTAGACATTATGGCTCTTGCTACAGATTCGCCTTTACTGTCTGTTCAAATTTCATCGAGGTCGACTTTGCCTTTCATCTTTTCATGTGTTGGTAAAATAAGCATCAGTTGATCTCCGAGGTCAACGTATTCGACTTAACCCAGAACTTGCTAGACTTGTGTCAAAATTTTAAACTAATATATGAAGTCTATGTGTACGTACATAAGTACATAGCGTAAGACATACGTATACTTGAGGCTTTATTTGTTTTCTCACAAATATAATTCAAATTATATTAGAAGATGCTCTACAAAGCATTAAGCAGCCAAGCCTTAGCAGTCACAGAACAATCCTTCTCTTGGCGACGTTAACAATCTTTTTAATTTTTCTCTTTTCATACATCGGAGACAGCAATTCTAGATTCATAATATCAAGTGTACTTCAGACACATATATGCTGTAGAGAATCCGTACAACTTATACACTGGCGCTATCACAAACATGCTTATCTCTAAAAGTATGCAAATGATATGTAGAAAATAACATACGGAACGACCACTGGAGCCAACGATAAATTTGATGTGCGTTGTTTGTTCCAAGAAAGGGCTTTACAGTGTAGTTAATCCGAGAATCACGTTGCGCTCTTTTTTTTTTTCTTTGCGCTAAACAAGAAAAAATTGAATTGCAATGAAAACTCGTGCTACCACAGAAAAGCAAGCTTCAATTTCGAGTATCCATCCATTCATCTATCTATCTATCTATCTATCTATCTATCTATCTATCTATCTATCTATCTGTTAGTCCCTATCTATCTTATCTATCTATCTATCTATCTATCTATCTATCTATCTATCTAT
>NC_068992.1:42313339-42315839 GCF_001194135.2 Octopus bimaculoides
TATATATATATATATATATATGTACACTTAACCACTGATAAGATTTATTATGTGCCTCTGTGTGTATGTGTGTTTCCGTGTATGTATGTATGTACGTACGTACCTATGTCTGTATATATGTATGCATGTATGTATGTGCACAAATTTAGGCACTAGACAGCTTTACATTCGGATTTGTTTCTCTTTTTGCTGTGTAAAACAAAAACACGGAATGTGAAAGTGAAAAATACGACGTGAGGTTGAAGAGAGTAAGTAATAGGAACTTGAAGTCGGTAAAAAAAAAAAACTACACATCTCACACGCATGCGCATTAACCCACACATATATACATACGTACACACACACTCAGACTCACAGACATGTAAGAATTACGTTCTTGGTAATTGCGACGTTCATTAAATTTTGAACTTTTTCCCCTGTTACTCTGTTGGTTTCAATATTTAGGCTTCTGAAATCAATGCAGATTTGGAATTTTTCCTATAGTTCAAATGTTAAAAAAACGATCTAATCTCAACGAAATACACGCTCGTATCACCACGCACACACACTCACACATACATATATACTTACATACCTACTTATACTGATACATGAGTTACCATATTCAGATACACACTGATATTCTCACATACATACACAAATAAAAACGCACATATTGATTGCCGAAGCATAGAAAGTAAACGGAAAAATCTCATGCTAGTAAATGTAATGATATTTAATTTAGATTAACAATTTGTATTATTATTATTATTATTATTATTATTATTATCATTATTACTATTATTATTATTATCATCACCTTCATTTTCTGATTTAAAGTTCCACCGAGGACGACTTTGTCTTTCATCCTTTCGCAATTGATTAAATAAGTACTGGGGTAATCGAATTTCCGTGTCCCACAAAAGTTCAGCCCTTGTGCCTATAGTACAAAGGCTTGTTAGTTGTATTTTTTAATCACATGCCTGCTCGAATCGAACGTATGTTTTGTGGAAGCTATATAACGGAATTTGTCCCGTTTTATAGCCGGGTCAAATATATCTAGGACTACACGATACACTATGTCCTTCATTCTTTTTGTTATTTAACTATTGTTCATAGCAGATCAATTCTCACTCGTTAAGTAATCTATTCATAGTGCTTAAGCTGGTTTGTGATTAAAAATCATTAAGCCGTGATTATACTATCTTTGTTTCCGGCAAAATGCATCTAAGACTACATTATGCAATGTGATCCTCATCGTTTCCATTAGACAACAGGCTGTCTTCAAGGGAGATTTAATAGCTATTTCTAGCTGGCTGTGAGACAACAACGTCAGGATTCCTTCTGTCATTAACGGTGGGATATGCAGATTTTGCTGTGGCGGTAACCTCGATAAATCAGTCCTTTCAACGGTCGATGGATTCTACCCCATTCTGTCTATTTTCTAATATGTAAAGACATCAGGACTTCATTATTTCAACTGGTGTTATTTTGCACGACGTAAGGAATGATGTAAGGGCGATTTAGTTACTATTTCTAATAATTTGAACGATCACCATGTTCGAGCTGAAACTAATATTATAAGCCGTAAAGGCGGCGAACTGGCAGAATAGTTACCGCGATGGGCAAAATACTTAGCGATATTTCGTCCGTCTTTACGTTCGGTGTTCAAATCCCGCCGAGGGTGACTTTGACTTTTATCCTTTCAGGGTCGATGAAATAAGTACCAGTTGAGCACCGGGGTCGATGTAATCGACCTCATCTCCCAAATCAGCTGGCCCTGTGCCAAAATTTGAAAAGAATATTATAAGCAGTGATAATCCTGCTGTTTTCTTTCATTTTAACATTGAATATTTAAGACTACATTATTCAATATGACCATCCGAATCCAGAATGTGATTTGAAACTGATGTAGCTGTTATTTCTAAAATACAAAATTTCAAGTTTGATCCCATGAATCAGACCAATCATAAAAGATCCCAACTGTGACCCTCTTGTATGTATCTTAACGAGTAGGGAACTCGGGATCACATTATTCTAAGTGGTGCCTTCTTTCACTATGGCAGAGAATGGTTTGAGAAAGTTTTAGATACTATTTCTAGCAAGATGAGCAACCGCCATGTTAAAGCTGATACAGTAATAGCATTCAAATTTATCAACTAGAAAATTGTTTAAATATCTTGAATGCACCAGATACTATGCCGCTTAATCTAGTCTAGTACCATATTTGTACGGTTAATCACGTTGAAGTCTGATTACAAAATGTGTAATGTGATAATCTAGGTAGGTTCAAGCAAGCGTGGTGCGCTTTCAGTTCGGTTTTACGAGATAAACAAACAAGGATTACACAGAACAAACTCCTGATAACTCTTCTCGACCGTGATACAGCTTTTCCATTTCTTAATCGTCACTTTAAACTTTGCTTATCACAAACGTTTAGGCGCCATATCAAAACCGTTATTTCGAGAAATCCTTCAGTATATTTGGCAGGCTCAGAAGTAGAGGTAACGTTCAAACGGTA
>NC_068992.1:42318435-42318811 GCF_001194135.2 Octopus bimaculoides
ATATATATATATATATATATATATATATATATATATATATATATATATAGAGAGAGAGAGAGAGAGAGAGAGAGAGAGAGAGAGAGACATAGATAGATAGATAGATACATATATATACATACATACATACAATCATAATACATATATACATACATACATACATATGTGTACATGAATGCATATATATACATGCATACATATATGTATATATGTATATATATATGTGTGTGCGTGCGCGTGTGTGTGTGTGTGCGTGCGTGAGTATGCGTATGTATGTAAGATAAACCTACTTGGAAATGGATGCGTGGCGTTATGTATGTATATATATATATATATATATATATATATATATATATATATATGTACATATATATAA
>NC_068992.1:42318951-42325521 GCF_001194135.2 Octopus bimaculoides
TGAAATTAATCACACACACAAACAGACACAACCATAACTGAATACGTAAATATGCACGTGCATATACTTGTGTGTGTGTGTGTGTGTGTGTGTGTGTGTGTTTATGTGTGTGTGTAATGTATAGTTAGAGTTTCATTTAAAATGAAGAGACAGTTCAAAATATTTCTAACATTTACCAGTTTCCATGATATTGTAGATATTATATTTCAATATAAAGCTAAACTTCATCCGCGTGTCTCTCTTGTGTCTCCTCGGTTAAGCCATCCGTATACATCATGAAATTATGTTATCCTCTTATTTTTTTCTTTTTTGCGAGTGTGTGTGGCGTGGGGTGTTTCCTACTTTATCGAGAGTTTTCAATAAATCTCTCTGCACAAATACGTTTTCTCACAATAATTGCGAAATATTCATACATACGGTTATTATACACACACATACACACATGTACATAATACACTCGCATATAGATGTATATATATATATATATATATATATATATATATATATGTATATGAAAGAGAGATAGAGAGAGAGTGAGAGAGAGAGCGAAAAAGAGATAGTGAGGAGACAGACAAACAGTGTGAAGTAGGTCTTCAAGTCCCATTGTGCGTGCGCATGCGTATGTGTTATATCAACATTGCTTTCCAGCTGATTCAAACTATATCCTTCGTACATCAAGGCCTATACTGCCGTCACGCATCAATTTCTGAGCGCTCCAGGTATTAAAGTAAAGAACCGAATGAATTGGTGCACGTGTTTATCAAAGCCTATGCAGGGGGGAGGGGATCAAAGATTTTTTGGAGGAGTGTTGTCCAAATGTTTCGAAAAAATTGCTACATAAGGTGGGAATCGTAATTCGTAACAAATGGACCCATTTTATGTATTCTAACTTTGTTGTAGCAGGCCATATGCATACGAGAGAAAAATGCTATTAAACTGCTGGAAATAAAATAACAAAGTACTATAATAGTACTCTTGTGTGTTTCTCCGTCACAACATATGAATGAGAAAGGAAGGGGTGATGGATGAATAAGGAAGGGGTGATGGCAAACTTCGTAGTGGTGAACATTCAACACCGAAAAGAAAAAAAATCAAACAGCGTTTCAACTCTGTGTGAGTATATTTATGTGTGTGCGTGCACAAGGGATGTATGTGAATATATGTGAACATTGACGAGAGTATTAATTTGATTAACCATCCATAATTATATATAAAATACAACAATTAGCCGCGAGTTTTGACGGCACGGGGCCAGCTAGTGTTATAATAAGAACCTCGGTCCCGATATCTTTTGGCGTCGGCTCGACTAGAAAGGGTGTTGTCTGGGCAACTAGAACAACGCAACTGCATCCGCAACTGCTGAAATGGTTTGGTTTCAAAATGTAACCCTTTACACCAAAATGCTGAGCAAGAAAATATTGCTGGGCTTTATTTGTTCTAACTTTGAACTTTCTGAATTCAATTCATATCGAGATATCATTTTTACCGTTCATCGTGGGCGTTAAAATAAAATATAAATCGGGTGTTTCAGTCTCAACAGGATCGACAAATCCCTTCTTTTCAAAATTACTGAGTTTGTACATAAAACAGAAACATTTATCCTAAAAAAAAATTCCACACACATTTTAAAATATCGTATGTTACTATACAGACGAAACAAACTTCTATTGTTATTGTTTTTAAACTTTATTTTATTTCATCTTTTTGTGTGTCATGTTTTTACAAGACATGGCTCACATGCGCTTCGTATATCTGTGGGGTTAAGAAGCTTGCTTTGCAACTGCAATGCTTTGGGTTCAAACTCACTTTGCAACAGCTTCGGCTAGTGTCTTGTACTATAGCCCCTATTATCAAATTCCGATTATCAAATTCGTAAGTGAATTTGATAATCGGAGAAACTGGAAGCATACAGTGTGGGCGTGTATGTATATATATATATATATATATATATATATATATATATATATATATAGGTGTGTGTGTGTGTGTGTGTGTGTGTGTGTGCGCGCGCATGTATGTATATGTATATATATATATATATATATATACACATATACGTGCGTGCGTGTAAGCTTTATGGGTTGGGTTTGCCCCATCAGTATCACCTGACAACTGGGATTTGCTTATTTATGTTCCTATAACGTCAACGATTCGGCAAAAAGAAACCAATTTGAAATAAAATAATTACAAGCGTTGACTTATTCTACGAAAGCTTCCATAGCGATGCCATGTCATTGCTTCAGTGCAATGGATGAAAATAAGTAAAATCTAAAACGTAGGAGTTAAACGGATTTGTCGAACGCATCTGCATCGGCATATCAGACGAGATAAATGATGAACGGTGATGAACTGGTGCACAGCAATAGGTCTTTAAGTGCATGCGGATAATCGAATATGCGATATGATTTTTCGCTAGATTTCCTGCAAAATGCATAATTCATAATCATATTACACATAACTCTGATTAACTAATAATATAAATAATAGTTTCCTAGCGATCTTTCTTTTAATTTGTAATTTTCAAACTTATATCTACTTAAAAAAAAAAAAAATTTCTCTTACTTTACAACCACGTGATTTTGAATTTGCTTCGGCAAGTGTTTTTCACTATAGATCTTTAGCAACCAATGCCTTGTGTATGTATTTGGTAGCAGCTGCGTTGAAACCCATCATGCATATATATGTATGCGTATGTGTGTGTCTGTTGTGTGTGTTGTGTGTGTGTTTGTGTGTATGCGGGCGTGTATTTGCGCGTGTGTATGTATGTTTATGTGTGCGTGTGTATGTATGTTTACGTGTGCGTGTGTTTGTGTTTGTGTGCGTGTGTGTGCGTATGTGTCCTTGTCTTTTTCACCTACCTACCCCACTTTATATCCTTGATTTGTTTATGTCCTCGTAAATTAGCAATTGTACACAATCAGCGAGAGAAAAACTCGTAAATACTGTTGTTGTCTTGTTGGCCTAAAATCCAAACTCGCTTTGCAACACCTTCGGCCAATGTCTTGATAATCGGAAACTGGAAACCCACAATGTTTCATACATATACTTACACATACACACGTATATACGCGCACGTGCATACATATACTTACATACACACGTATATACGCGCATGCGCATACCCATATACACAGATATATATATATATATATCAATGACTGAAACAAGCAAAAGAGTAAAGCAGATGCAGAGTGCACATGCAATGATTTAGTCCATCTCCAGCACCACCATGAAGTTAAAGATGACAGAGTCGCTGCTCCAAATGTTTATTGCTTCTAATATTTGTTACGACTGAGTAAGAGGTCTAGATATAAACACAGTGTAGTAGAAGAGAAATGATGGGTCGGATGTAGTAGAAAGGAAAGGCGGGAAATGGATTGATGCGTGAGGAGCATGAGTGGTGAAGTGGATGGAGTTGAAGAAAGGCTAAGCTATAAGTGAAGTGAGTTGGTGGTTGTGGTTGAGGTGTTCTTAGTTACTAAGTGAAGTGGGTAGGTGGAAGGGAAAGAAATCAAGTGAAAGATTAGATGAGGCAGCAGAGGTGGAGCAAACTGGTATGGGCAGAAACGCTGCTGTAACTCAAATACGAACGAGGCACGTAATGCACATGCACAAACCAGCAAAATATTAGCCACTTACATCAAGCAGGAATTTCGAAAGGCAAAAGAAATTGTGCCCAGTTCTTTGTTAATGTATCAAAAACATATATCCTTTTGTTCTTTTATTCTTTAATTGACTGCAGCCATGCTGGAGCAGCGCCTTAAAGACTTTTAGATGAATAAATCGACTCCAAAACTTATTCTTTATATTAGTTTCTTTTGTCAAACCGCTATCTTACGGGAACATAAACGCATGAGTATCGGTTGTTAAGCGAATGTGGGTTGGGGGGAGACAAACACAGACACACACATATAAATACACACACACACATATATATATACGATGGGCTTCTTTCAGTTTCCGTCTACTAAAACCATTCACAAGGTTTTGGCCGGCCCTAGGATGCTGTAGAAGACACTTGCCCAAGGTGCCAATGCAGTGGGACTGATCCCGGAACCATGTGGTGGGGAAGCAAACTTTTAACCACATAACCACACCTGCGCCAATATATGTTTCCAAACGGTCATCAGTTTAACTATTTGCTTCGTCATTAGCCATAGATAGCTATAGCTATCAAATGGGTCACCACTGGTCAGTTATCAATCACATGACGTCTACAATAGATATCTTCTAGATCCATCGTTGAGAAATATGTCAGCAAAGACATTTTGGTGCCGCCTGTTTGGCGTCTATGACGTTGGATTTACTGACATCAGGTCGTTGAATGTTTCTGTTATTTTAATGATTCTCTCGTTCTCACCTACTCTCTTTATCTCTCTTTATGTGAGTGAGTATATCTCTAATTATATGTACAGGGAGACGAAATATTTTTTATGCCAATCGTGTTCACATTAACAAATTCTAATCTCTCTCTCTCTCCCCGCTCTCTCTCCCCCCCCCTCTCTCTCTCTCTCTCTCAACTTTTCTAAGAGTAGGATTATATTTCTGCTTGTAAGTACATGCCTGGGTGCGTGTGCTTTTGCGTGTTTGCCACAAAAGCCAAAAAGTAGTGTCGTCAATATAGGTTCAATGTCAAATCAGCCGTGCCAAATCGCAAGGGTTCAACAGCTGCACACTGGCGTCTAATTTCGCGCCAAGAAGCATTCATATACCCGAATACAACATGGCTACACTCCTAGCCTCCCCTTTCTCTCTCAATCTTTATTTCTCTCAAACTCTGTCTCTCTGTCATTTACTGCGGAAAGTTGGGTGCCGAGAAACTCAACTATATACTTCGCTTAATGATAATAAATATCTAGATTACATGAGTATGTGTTTGTATGCAAATACAAATGGACAACGGCATATATAGGCAACTCGCTCCGCAGCGCTGAGGTTCCACTTTCGATCAAATTTAGGTCGGCTAAATGGGAACTCAACTGAGCTTGTGGAAGCAACAGTGCTTCTCATTCGAAGGACTGTGTTAGGTTGAATCTGCTCTAAGTGTACACCAAATGTTCATAAGCCTGCGGAATAATCAGCTACTTAGACTGTAACGCAATCGTTATGCAGGTTATATAGCTTAGCTGAAGGAGTAACAGCCATAATTATCATTGCCATAGCTGCAGAGCCATTTAAACAAACTAGAATTCAGAGAAAATTACACACACACACACACACATACATATGTACATATGTATGAGTGGCTGCGTAGTAAGTAGCTTCCTTACCAACCACACGGTTCTGGGTTCATTCCCACTGCGTAGCACCTTGGGCAAGTGTCTTCTACTATAGCCTCGGGCAGATCAAAGCCTTGTGAGTGGATTTGGTAGACGGAAACTGAAAGTAGCCCGTCGTATATATGTATATATGTATATATATGTATGTGTGTGTATATGTTTGTGTGTCTGTATTTGTCCCCCCAACATCGCTTGACAACTGATGCTGGTGTGTTTACGTACCCGTAACCTAGCGGTTCGGCTAAAAGAGACCGATAGAATAAGTACTAGGCTTCCAAAGTATAAGTCCTGGGGTCGATTTGCTCGACTAAAGGCGGTGCTCCAGCATGGTCGCAGTCAAAGGACTCAAACAAGTAAGAGAGTAAAAGAGTAAAAGAGAGAAGAGTGTATATACATGTGCATGCATGTATACGTATATTGATATATATAATTCCATCTATATAAATATTTACTCACATATGTATATGAATACACATACATACATCATAAATCCGGACACGTTTATAAACAAGGAGAAAAATCAGTCACCATGAAATTGTTGAAACAATTGTAAACAATGTAAGAAAAATTAAAATCACTAACTCCAATTTTTAATTTGTATCATATGCATATACACACACACACTCGGACACATACTCACACGCACACACACATACATGCACACACACGCACGCACATTCACACACACACATACCCACTCACGTACACACACAGAAACATACACACACACGCACTCAGAAACGCACATACACACACATACATAATTGGACACTGGAGAAATATGTCAATGAATGAAATTTATGAGAATGTGAAATAGGGATGAATGATGGCATGATTGATGAATGACTAGATAACTATATAATTAATATATATATATATATATATATATATATATATATATATGCATTTTATATTTGTAAGGATTTTGGTGATAGTGAATTCGACGTTTCGGACGGACCGAAGTAGGCTAGTAAGTCGAATCTTCGAAGGTACTGTCAACACAATCCTTGAAAATATATACTAAATATGTATTCTACGAAAAGTAATTGGTAACCCGTCTGTTTTGAATCGATGGCAGCTTGGTAGCGATTTCAACAGTCTCCTTTACCGAAACGCTAATATACGGGGACGTAAGCAAACCAACACTGATTGTCTATCGAGGTAATGGACTCACACAAATACAGACACATGCATATATATATATATACACACACATACACACGCACGCATATATGTCTATCTATATATATACACACACATACACACGCACGCATATATATATATATATATA
>NC_068992.1:42326430-42327919 GCF_001194135.2 Octopus bimaculoides
TTATATATATATATATATATATATACATATACACACAGATAGATAGATAGATAGATAGATAGATAGATAGATAGATAGATAGATAGATAGATAGATAGATAGGTAGGTAGGTAGGTAGATAGGTAGGTAGATAGATAGATAGATAGATAGATAGAGAGATAGATAGATAGATATGTGTGTCAGTACTGTGTTGTGAATAGGTTAAGGGATGTAACAGCAGTCGGATCAATTGCTGAAATTGCCATCAAGTGGCCATTTATCATATATTGTGGTATTATTTTACACTGGCTGACAATACAGGTAATAAGAGACAACAGTCTGCAGCACCACCACCAGCACATCACACCAGCACCACCACCACCCGCACTACTACTACTACTAGTGCAACTATTGCTGCTGCTGCTTATTACTACTACTATTACTACTACTACAACTACAGCAGCTGTTGTTGCTGCTGGCGCTGCTGCTGTTGCTGCTGCTGATGCTACTCTCACTGCCACTACTATTGACTATTACTGCTATCACTACTAATATCACTACAAGTCTTGCTGCTGCTGCTGTTGCCGCCGCTGCTGCTGCTGCTGCTGCTACTACTACTTCGACTACTTTCATACATATGTTGCACCATGAGGTTTGTTCCGAATTATTGGCAGTTGGTTCTCCGTCATTGTCGACGACGCGCAACTTCATTTGATCGATCAAACTGAAATTCCTACACACGATTTTAACATGCAAACGTTAAGGTGTAAACCATGTGTGAAATGGATGGATCTCCGTCTGTTTTCACGACGACCACGTAAGGGCGACGCAAAGTGTAAACTGGCCGAGTATTTCACAGTCATGTAAACTCTCAACGTGATTTTCAGGCAAAATAAATGCTGAGATGCTATGATGGGTTTTGACCGGGTGTGCCAAGACCCGGCCTTGAAATTAGCAATTACAATTCATTTAACCAAGGGCACGAGCTGCAGAACCGTTAGCAAATCGGACTCAATGCAGAGTGACATTATTTTGGTTTTTTTACATACTACGTTCGAATCCTACAGAGGTGAACTTTACTTTTCATCCCTTCGGTGCCGATAATATGAAGTATCATTCAAGTACTGAGATAGAATTTATTTACATTATTTAAATTTGACGTATATTTGTCCTCATCTTGTTTGTTGTTAACACAATGCTTCGGCTGATATACCCACCATCTTTCATCAGGTGTCTTGGAGAAATTTCGAACCTGCGTGTTTGCCACAAAAACCAAAAAGTAGTGTCGTCAAAATATGTTTTTGCAATATAATTGTCAATGTTATTATTCAGGTCACTGCCTGGAATCGAATTCAGATTCATGGGGTTAGTAGCCCACGCTCTTAACCACTATGCCATATGCCCAGTGACGTGAATAATAATAATAATAATAATAATAATAATAATAATAATAATAATAATAACAACAACAATAATAAAAGCAATAACAATAATAACAATAATAATATTA
>NC_068992.1:42328018-42332007 GCF_001194135.2 Octopus bimaculoides
TAATAATAATAATAGCAACAACAACAACAACATCAAAAATACCTTAAGAATAAGAACTCAGGTTCGAAATTTCCCCAAGACACCTGATGAAGGCTGGAGGGTACATCAGCCGAAATGTTGTGTTAACAACAAACAAGATGAGGACAACTATCCGTCAAATGCAAATGATGTACAGAATTCGTCATCTATTAAATATAGAACTGTGAGACAGAATTGTTCCCTTTTCTCAAAAATCACTTGCCATGAGCTCTGCTACGCCCAGGACTTGCTGTGCAGGGGAACTGTTCTCATCACGGTCACTTTTAAGCCATAGGAGCCAGATAATCGGCCCTAAGACTCCCAGGGGTCGAGAGAAGAATAAATCCATTTAACGGTCTTGTGAATAAATCCATTTAACGGTCTTCCCTCTCGGTGACTAAGACTTTTGTAAAAGACACATGAATTGGAGGTACAAGAGAGAGAAAGAGTGGGAGAGAACAGAGAGTGAGAAAGACAGACAGAGAATTTGTGTGAGGGGGGGACAGAAAGAAATGCAAGTAGATACATTGACAGTCAGACCGAATTAGAGACGGCGAGAGAAAGGGAGATAGACAGGCAATTAGAGAGGGGCAAGACAGATAGAGTGAGCGTGAAAGAGAAAAAGAGACAGAGTGACAGAGAGAGAAAGAGAGATGGACAGACAGTGAGCGAAAGAGAGAGAAGTATATTTCCAGTACTCGTACTTTATTCATCGATCACAAATCAATAAAGAATCATGACTAACTAGAACGGGATTTGAACTCACAATGCAGAGACTAGGTGCAAATACCGATAAGGCATTCTAACCGATGCTCCAAGAACTTTCCTTGCACGTCTCTAAAACCACTGTCACCAGTTGATGCAAAATACCATGATCATCACCACTATGTTCATCAACATCACTGTGGGAACACATGATCTGCTAGAAATAGCAGCTAAATCTCTCTAACCCAGAACATGGAAACCATTGGAGATGCAATCCAGTATGCCATCTGTACTCGCAAAAGAAGAAAAAAGGTAAAAAGAAAGAAAAGAAAAAAGTAGCATGACTACTGTTGGAATGGTGTTGGATCGTAAAAACGGTGTTGCTGCCCGAGTGAAAATTACCGAGGGTTAAACAACCATCTTTCACTAAACCTTAATCTCCAAATACCACTACTACTACTACTACTACTCCTCCTCCTCCACCTCCTCCTCCTCCTCCTCCTCCTCCTACTACTACTACTACTACTACTACTACATTAAGACATCTAGATCGAGGTCGTCAGTGGTGAGGAATAGTGAGAGGCTGTAATCCATTGATTTACATCTAACGTGGTGTAATGTCTCTGTGAAGTGGTATGTCTCGGGTTCAAGCGCTGCTGTGGGAGGTCCTTCATTCACGTTTTTCTACCATACCATTCATGTTTAAATTAATGAGGTAAATCAATTGACCGTAAACATACCTCCCACTTCAACTCCTCGCCTCAAGTCACGTTGCGCAGGACTGATGTCCTCCGTCGAAGTCAGTACCACTATTACTACGACTACTACCACCACAACCAATACTACTACTACCCCCACCACCACCGCCACGTTTATTACTTTTACTACTACAACTTCTACTATTACTGCCACCACCACAACTACTATTACTACTACTATCACAACCACAACCACCTCTGCCATGACTGTTGTGCTTACTACAACTTCTACTACTACTGCCACTACCACCACAACCAATACTACTACCACTACTACTAATAATCCTCCTCCTCCTCCTCCTCCTACTACTACTACTACTACTACTACTAGTATCTCTAACTCTACTACTACTGTTGCTACTACCGCTACCACCACCACCACTAACATCGCCACCATCACTACTGCGAGCACAGCAGCAAACAATAGTAAGAACAACGCAACCGAAATACTACAGCCTAAGCCACTTCGTATTCTAACACCACAAGACTGCGAGTACCACGAGCAAAACAACATAGGAATCACTACCACTTACTACAACCTTCACTATTACTTCCATAAGTGCCACTAATAACACTGCAGCCAATACCACCACCTGTCTACGATAATTAATACTATGAGCAAGACTGCAACCAGCACCACTCCACCATAATGCCTAATGCTGCAATCACAAGTACCACTAACAGCACTGCAGCCAACACCTCAATCCATATTCACAATCAGTACTACTACCTAAACCACAGCTAATACCGCTATCTACCTCTAACATCAACATCCAAGGGTACAAACGAGTCATTCAGTACGCCTCTACGGAGGCGGCGTGGGTGGGGGAAGGATTTGGTCCAACGAACTCCTGGAAATGGCAGCAAATCTACCACATTTCACATTCGACCCACTTACAGAAAAAACAAAGTGTGCAATGACTGAAATATAGATGATAAGGTCATGGTTGGAATATTTTAAAATCATAGGATCGTTCATGACTAACGTGGTATAATGTCTTTGTGAAGTGGTATGTCTCGGGTTCAAGCGCTGCCGTGGGAGGTCCTTCATTCACGTTTTTCTACCTTACCATTCATGTTTAAATTAATGAGGTAAATCAATTGACCGTAAATATACCTCCCACTTCAACTCCTCGCCTCAAGTCACGTGGCACGGGACTGATGTCCTCCGTCGAAGTCAATACCACTATTACTACAACTACTACCACTACAACCAATACTACTGCTACTACTACTACCACTGCTGCTGCTACTATTACTACTAGTATTACTACCACTACTACCACAACCACAACCACCTCCACGACGATCACAACCATTACAACTAATACTACTACTGCTGCTGCTACTACCACCACCACCACTAATAATAATAATAATACTAGTATTATTACCACCACTACCACAACCACTTCCATGCCGATCACAACAATTACAACCAATACTACTACAATTACTACCACTATTACTACTGCTGTTACTACTACTACTACTACTACTACTAATACTGCTGCTACAACTACAACTACTACTACTACTACTACTACTACTACTACTACTGCTGCTGCTGCTGCTGCTGCTACAACAACAACAACAACAACTACTACTACTACTACCACTACAACTACAATCATCCCCATGACGATCACAACTACTACAACTACAACCACTACTACTGCTGATTACCTATACTATCTCCATCAATACACTACAACCTATACTATCTCTATCACCACCACCACCACCACCACCAGCGCTACCATCTCCTCTACGAAGAAAGACTCTAACAATACAAAACAATATGAACAACGGTGCTAACAGCCACACCAGCACTACCACCACTACATATATCACCGCCACTACCATCAATACCAGCACCACAAAACTAACACTAACACCACCACTGAAAGCACTAGCACCAAAACTAATGCCAACAGAATCATTAGCGTCATCAACACCATAAGCAACAACTACAACTGCAACATTAACACCAACACCACCAATGCCACAAACCACACCAGCATCTATACGAATACCACAGCCAATACTCAGTTCTACAAATACCATCTTGAACACTACTACCTATACTATATTCAACATCACCACAAACACCCACTTCTATGAGCAACAACAGCAATACACCCATCAGCAACGTCACCATCAAAACCAAAAATCAATGTGTGTGTGTGTGTGTGCTTGTTTCCCATTGCCGCTTGACAGCCGGTGTTGGTGAGTTTGCGTCCCCGTAACTTCAGCGGTTCGGCATAAGAGAACCGATAGAATAAGAACCAGGCTTTAAGAAATGAAGTACTAGGGTCGATTCATTCGGTTAAAAATCATCAAGGTGATGCTCCAGTATGGCCGCTGTCTAATGATTGACACCAATGAAAGTAAACGATACATATGTTTGTGTGTGTCTGTGTGTGTATATATGCATATATATATATACATATATATACATATATATATTATACACATATATAATATACATATATATATATATTATAT
>NC_068992.1:42332080-42333568 GCF_001194135.2 Octopus bimaculoides
ATATATATATATATATATATATATATATATATATACCTCCGACAGGACTTAAGAACCACCACCGCAACAAGCCCAGCTACTACTATTTCTACGACTAACACTGCCGTGGGAGGTACTTCATTCACATGTTTTCATACCGTGCCATTCATGTTTAGCTAGAGGGGAGAGTCAATTGACTGGAACATACCTCCCACTTCAACTCCTTGCCTAAAGTCACGTGGCCATTGGACTGACGCTCGAAGTCCAATATCACTATTATCAACTACTACTACTACAACTACTACTATCACTGCCGCTGCTGCAATCCCCATCACCAATATTACGATCATCGATGCCACTACTACCGCCAAAGCCAACACTTACCAACGTCAGCACCGTTTCTAACAACATCGCTATGAATAACAGCCACAATGAAACCCCTGTAATAATTATTATAATAAAGGTTGCTAATCTAGGCATGAGTCCTGTAATTTTGGGGTGCTTGGCCGTCAGTATCATAGACCCAAGTACATTACTGGTATAGTATTTTATTGCCAAGGAAAAGAAAAAGGAAATGCAGTGTTGATCTCAGCGGGATTTGAACTCCGAAGGTAAAGATCCGGAAGAAATACTGCTAAGGATGTTTGTCCCATGCTCTTACAGTTATGTCAGCTCGCAGTCTTAGTTTCAAATTTTGGCAGAGAGTCAGTGATAATTGGAGCAGGATAGGGTATTCAGTCGGTACTTGTATTTGACTATTTGACTATACCACATTTTATTGTCCCCAGAGGAATGTAGGGCAAAGTTGATCTTGGTGGGATTCGAATTGTGAGCCTAAAAACTGAACGGGGGCTACTAGCCATTTTCCCGAAGCCCTGACGATTCGGTCAGCTTTCTGCCTTCACAATAATAATGATGATGATGATGAAGAGGAATTTATTTTTTTATTGGTCACAAATGTCTGAGTCATCGAGGCCTCTGTATAGGACGATATAGAACCTGCAAATTGACGATTACAATTTATCTCCAAGGTCAGCAATTTTGAAACGAAGGAGTCAATCAATGTCATGAAGACTAGTATTCAACTGGTATGTCACTGTATCGATACCGGACAGATGTACGGCAAAATTGGCGCCAGTGGTGATTGAACTCAGAACATTCAAATAACACTAGAGTCTGATTTCCATTTCCTCTGTCTGGCATTGATGAGATGCCAAGCTCATCTGAGTACGATTTGAACGTAGAACGCAAAGAACAAGGTAAAATAAAGCAAGTCATATTAAGCAATGCTTCTGGCGATTGTGTCAATCGCTGTAATAACAACAACAACAACAATAATAATAGTAATAATAATAGTAATAATAATAATAATAATAATAATAATAATAATAATAATAATAATCACAATAATAATAATCCTTTCTTCTAAAGGCACAAGGAGGAGGAGGAGAAAAAGAAGAAGAAGAAGAAGAAGAAGAAGAAGAAGAAGAAGAAGAAGAAGAAGAAGAA
>NC_068992.1:42333617-42334884 GCF_001194135.2 Octopus bimaculoides
AGGAGGAGGAGGAGAAAAAGAAGAAGAAGAAGAAGAAGAAAAATAATAATAATAATAATAATAATAATAATAATAATAATAATAATAATAATAATAATAAGAAGAAGAAGAAGAAGAAGAAGAAGAAGAAGAAGAAGAAGAAGAACAAGAACAAGAAAAAGAAGAAGAATGGTTTGTTATATTGGCACAAGGCCCGCAATTTTGAGCGGAGACGGTTTGTCAATTCCATCGTCCTCGTACTTGTCTGATGCTTTATTTTGTCGATACCGGAAGTTGACCTCGTCGGGATTTAAACCCCAGCAGTGTAATGAACCAAAACAAATACTTCAAGCCACTTTGTTCGACGCTCTAATAATTCCAACAAGCAGTGAAACAGCAAGTTACTCAAGCAGAAAGAGTCCACAAAACAGACATCAGTACTTAGCAGGTACTTTATTTTGTCGATCCCACATGCATGAAAAGTGCATGAAATTTCACATCAAAAGATTTGAAATCAGAATATAATGAACCACGATATATACGGTGAGACACCTTATCCACCGTTCTTAAAATTCTACCAATGTACCGGAACGGCCAGAAATTTAAGAAGGATGATTACACGTTGAAAATGGCCCTAGTATATGACTGGTACATAAATATATTCACCCAGAAAGACAAAAGGTAATTTCACTTTATGATATCCGGCAAGAAAAATGTACCTTTCTATCATAAGGCCAGAAGATCTGAAATGTTTGTGGGGAATGGTCTGGTCGATTATATCGACCCGAGTTCTTCACTGGTACATACTGTATGGACCCTCAGAGGATGAAAGGTAACTTCAATGAGCAGAGATTGGGTTCAGAACGTCAAGAGGGGCGAGATGTCGCTAGTGTTACTAAGTCGATATAACGTACAAGGCCAATAAGTTACAGGGGTGGCTGAGTCAATACACAAGACTCACGTACTTGTCTAGCATTTTGTTTTACTGACCCTGAAGGGAGGAAGGCAAAGCTCACTTTGGCGGGATTTGAACTCAGAATAGAAATATGTTGGAAACAATACCGCTGGGCAATATGTTTTTGACGCTCTAACGATTTCTGTCAATCTATCGTCCTTAATAATTACAGCAGTGGCAATAATGAATATGAAGGCTAGTGAACATAAGTATATTGATGGACAAAGAAAATGTTAACCACACATACACACGCACATACGTACACACACACGTACACACACACACACACAAAAACACGCACACACACCCACACACGCACGCACACACACACAC
>NC_068992.1:42336265-42336740 GCF_001194135.2 Octopus bimaculoides
ATATATATATATATATATATATATATATATATATACATACATATACACATACACACGAACTCAGAAAAACAAACACACATACACACAGACAAACATATGCACATAACCACTGTCCAACACACATACACAATTCAAAAATGCATGTGCTGTGTGATGCTGATCGCGGTGCTCAAAGCAAGAGACAGTTACATACAATCTCGGGGGTATCTGCAATTTCTGAATGGAATTTCATAGACAAACAGTCACTGTAGACACACATACACGAATACGTGTGTACATGTGTGTATGTGTTTATATATATATCCCATATATTCACATATATATATATATATGCAAGTATGTGTGTGTGTGTTTGTGTGCAAGATTTTGGACTAATGAGTATATGTTAGTGTGCTGAAGTATTGAGTAAAGCACTGGCACAGTTTGGGTTACCTGGTGTCATAAATATATATATATATATATATATATATATATA
>NC_068992.1:42342244-42342992 GCF_001194135.2 Octopus bimaculoides
GTCCTCGTCTTTTGTTTTTCTTTTGTGAATTCTCCCCCTATATATATATATATATATATATATATATCACAGTAGTACAGTATCGACCAGACCATCAGAAGATGTTATACATCGCTGGTCACAATGCGCTTTAAAGTTTGTCTTCATTGTGCCATTCTTTTCCATCTTGACCCAAATGGCTTGACCAAATCGACTACCCATCGACATGGAGACCTTCAATGCGTCCTTTTCCGTTCTCTTGTGTATGTGTATGTGTGTGTGTGTGTGTGTGTGTGTGTGTGTGTGTGTGCATGTCTATGTATTTTTAAGAACAGAGCACCATTACAAAGCGTCTGCGAATATCTTAGACCTTCGGTGAATCATTAGAATAATGCATATAATTATGCGTTAGCTTGTATGATTGTGTGTATAGCTGTAGACATGTATGCACGTTTCTCTGTGTGTGTGTGTATGGTCTTTAATGCACAGGTTCTGTCCCACTGCGTGGCATCTTCGGTAACTTTCTTCTGTAATAGCCTCGGGTCGACCGAAGCCTTGCGAGTTTATTTGGATGACGGAAATTGAAAGAAGCCCGTCGTTTGAGTGTGTTTATTCAACTAAAGTTCTTCAATGCAGTGCCCCAGCAAGTCAAAGAACAAAGCAAAAAAAAAAAAATATGCCTATACAGGTATGTATATCGACGAAAGCCTTGCAAGTGGATTTCGTAGATGGAAACTGAAAGAAGTCCGTCGTATATATATATATATAT
>NC_068992.1:42343668-42350904 GCF_001194135.2 Octopus bimaculoides
TATATATATATATATATATATATATATATATATATATATATATATATATGCGACGGGCTTCTTTCAGTTTCTGTCTATCAAATTCACTAAGAATATTTTGGTCGGCCCGAGGCTATAGTAGAAGACAATTTTCAAGGTGCCACGCAGTGGAACTGAAGCCGTTGTTTAGTGGAACCGAACGTGTAAGGAAGCAAGCTTCTTACCACATTACCACACAGACATGCTAAGCTTCAAGCTTATGAGCGATCACCGTGTATTGGTTAAGAAAATAGTTGAATATTGGGGCACATAATCCTTGACCCAATATTAGACCATTTTCTCTTGTCAATACATGGTGATCGCTTATAAGCTTGAAGCATATAGAATATTATTATTCTTCTATTTTCTATTCTTTTGACCGCGACCATGCTGAAGCACAACCTTTAGTCGAACGAATCGACCTCAGGACTTATTCTTTGTATTTATACATATATATATATACATATACACACACACACACACACACACACACACACACACACACACACACACACACACACACACACACACACACACACACACACACACACACATATATATATATATATATATATATATATATATATTACATTGGAATTATCTTTTTGAAGCAAATAATGTAATAGGGAGTATTACATTATTTGCTTCAAAAAGATAATTCCAATGTAATATATATATATGCTGTAAATTCTTAGCCAAGTTATTCAATCCTCGCCTGTCTGACTCGCTCTTGATATTATTCAATTTCGAGAAATGAAACTGTCGATTGACCAAAACTTGTATATTTACGTGATCCTTAATTAAAGACTAATGTTTTAATTATAAAATAACCTATAATTTTAAGACTGTCAACAATGCTCGTTGATTCTTTTGCAGAGCCTTCGAGGCTAACACAATGAACGGAGGAATGTAGCTTCAAATCTGACACATAAAAAGTCCAGTCTTTTACAAGACCGGACTTTGCTAACACCAATCACAGTACAGTGTGGTGGTATCAAACTGAACGTTAGATTAACGGATTAAGTCAACACTCCAAGTAGGCTATAGCGGGATTTGAACTCTAAACTAAAAGAATCTGAAAAACATAACAAAAAATACGTGCAAGAAACCTAATCGGACTTTCTCCCGGTCCACTAACCATCAGCCACTTTGGAGGGATGCGTATCTTATCGAATCCGAATTGGTAGATGGCAAATTTATCGGGATGGAATGTAAGCACGAAACGTAGAGTCATTAAATTCTACAAGGCAATTCTTCCGACAAATACTGCAACGCCCTCTAAATGTAAATACTGCAAGAATACACACGAGGACTCTGTTTCGAATTCAGTTCAGAGTTGTTGTTTTCCCTCCAAGAAAACAAGCAATAATTCATAATGAATCATGGATGTTCTCCAAGCTTCATAATTCATAATCCTTAGTTAGAGGAATCGAACACCCTAACGGATAGTAACTTAAATCCGCCTCTCTCCAGGCGTGTACCTGCTCACCTTTACTACTTGGCCCATTGGTGGTTCCTTTAGCAAAGCTCACTCTCGGGTAATCATTCGGACCATTGATCTAAAGCGAACATGCTTTTTCTGTTCTCATCAGTCACAAAAACCCAAACTCTTGAGAGAATCATGAAACCAGCCCTTCTCCTATAATAATAATAATAATAATAATAATAATAATAATAATAATAATCCTTCCTGCACAAGGCCTTAAATTTGTGAGGAGGGGATTAATCGACTATATCAACCCCAGTGTTTAACTAGTACATATCTTATCAACCCTGAAAGCATGAAGGGCAAAGTGAGACTTGGCGGAACTTGTAAAAATGGACGAACTGCTGCTAAGCATTCTGTCCGACGTGCTAACGATTCTACCAGCTCACCACCTGAGTAATATCTAGCATCTAAGGTCAGTTGCTGTAGCCTAATGTTATGAATCTTTCTCTTCCAACAGTTTAATCTGTTATGCGTATATGACATAATAATAATAAATTTGAATGTTGGACTTAAACGAAAAAATAATAGCAGATACTTTTAATTAGCAAATTATATTTAAAGGTTTTCGGGGTTCATTTTTGCATTTACAGTTTATATTTAAGAAATAATGAAAATTTTGAAATAACAGAATAAGATGCACGTAATCAACTTCATTTGCTTACAGATGTATCAGCTTATAAGATGCCGTGGACTCAAAGATAAATGTTTGAGTATCACTTTATAGCTTCCATTTTAAGACTCTGCAAAAGCTATAAAATGACGCGCAAGCACTCGGTCTAAGCGCAATGCATCTTATAGCAGAAACACTTTTAAGTTAATGAAGGGGATTTCGTATTTCCTGTTACTTTGTCACTTCATTCATTTCATACTACTCTCTGTATTCACTTAACGCTCAATTCTGAAGCGTATATATACTGAGTTCTAACAACAGGTTATTAGTGTAGCTACGCCTTGAAAATAATGGTAACATGTGAGTTCGTATGTAAGCGTGCAGAATGGCCAGAAATGGTAAAATGGTGCTAGGGACATTCTGGTATTTAGTTACGTTACTTTTATATTTCAAAGACAGCAATCTAGCAGAATTGTTACCACGGTAGACAAAATATTTGGAAGCATTTCATATGGCTCTTTACATTCCGACTTGAAATTCTCCAATTGGAGGTCGATAAAATTAGTACCAGCTGAGAACATGGGACAATATAATCGATTTGTACCCTCTGTAATCGCTGGCTCTGTGTCTGTAAGAGAAACTGTTATCTTTATGCTTTGGCGAGTTGTGGATGAGCAGAGTCGTTAGATTGCGTGAAATGCTTTTGTATAATTTGTTCTCCCCTTTTATGTTCTGAGTGGAGCTTTGTATTTCGTCCGACTAGGGCTGATGAAATGAGGTTCCCGTCAAGTACTGAAGTTACCGAAATCATTTAATGCACTTCCCTTAAAATCTGTTGTCCTAAGCCTTTCAGGTTCGCTAAAAAAACTTACCAAATACTAGCAGCATGATGGAATGCTAATTAAGTTTACTTTGCAATTAGGTTTGAAGTTCGAACCCATGGGATGGATATTCGTCATGTATTATTTACGACATACTTGAGTTGACCCAAGCTGTGTAAGTAATCCCGGGGTAGACAGAAACAATATCGAAGCTTGTCGTGTGAATTGAATCTGTGAGCAAAAGATACAGCCTTGTCTCGCTGTGGTACTCTGAGGATTACATTAAAAGAACACGTGTCCGTGGAATAGGATTTGGTTGGGGAGCATTTGATATGAACAAAATGGCTCTAACTTCGAAACTACTTAAAATCAAGCAACTACAACATCTATGTTCTTCTTGTAGTTTTATATGAGCTACAATGTGTCAACTGTAGATCTGTTGCATTTAAGAAACTGGAAGTCTTTCAGAATCATGTAACGCGAATTATTGCTAACAACAGACTCTCAGACCACGTCAGAATTGAAAATCTAAAGATAAATGACCAAATTACCATCACTCATCTCTGACATCAAAATAAAATACTTAATCTGCTTAGTCGTACTAAGAGAATGGTTTGGAAGGCATAGCTAATTGCAAAAGAAGGCATGGAGAGACAACATCAGAGCATCGATATGTCTGAACACTCTCATTAAAGATCGGATGATATACGGGCAACTATCTCATGTTAATGTACATTCTGCCACAGCCGGAGATAACAGGAATTGATAGAATTCAGTTGATGAAATACTCTAATTGTCACCGTCGAAGCCGATGGATAGCCTTTTACTAGAATTGATATCTTCGATGTTTTACTGCAACATGTGTGGAAATTTTGTCGATATTAAAATCAATATTCAGACTCAGGTAACGAAGGGGAAAGTGGCACAGACAGTCGAGTACGATTGGCCTCAATGACTCACAACAGAAATCAAACAAGCTAGAGATAGCTTATGTCGGTAATCAGCAGTGAAAGGAGTAACATCGTTTATCTCGTACCAGCTTAATTTTCAGTCATTCCAGACTGTGTTTTAGTCTCCTGTATAACCTTCATTGAACAAGCCTATTATCCATGGCACTCCATCCACAGCATTCCATCCATGGTTATCCCGTTTATGCTCTCCGATGCAGGAAACAATAAGGGACACATTGTATCAGATGTGTCCATTTTGAATAACAAAACCATGTGATTTAAGAGATTTGGTTATTATTTTCGTAGAAAGGTGTTCCTCAAACCTTTTTTTAACGATGGGCCAACTATGGAGTATACATATTTAATACAGCAATACAGACTTAGAGATAGAATGCTGACACACATTTTAACAATATTTTTCCTCCATGCAAATAAGCTGGTAGTGACTGTAAATTGAAACCATCTCTGTATCGTCTTAAAACTTACTTCCCCACGCAAGCTAGTAAACTACTCTCGAGAAAATTAACATCAGAACACAGCAATGAGTGACCTTCTTCTTCAGAGCCAGGCAATACGTGAACCCTGAACTGCTACAGACACATTTGAGGATTCACGTACAGAGCGCTTGCCGACACACTCGGTGCCAAGCACCTTACTCTGTCTGTGCAACACCTACGAATGTAGCTCCGTGCAGTAGAGGAACTGTGGAAAACCCTGTATAACAAACGGCTACCACATCTGGTCACCATTATGAAAACTCTGGAGATATCGCGGCCTCAGCTCATATCTGCGCATCATTAGCCACGACATCTCCAGTCCTCCTCTTAGCGGCTGCTGACAGTAGATGGATCGTCAGAGAAGTGGGACATGTTCCTTCCACACAGAAAGCAGAAGATCAAGCACAAAGCAGAGCAAGGAATGACAGCCAGGCGGTAGTAGATGACGGAAGTGATGTACGCATTCGCTATCTCTGTCCGACTCTTCAGAGACTCACCGCGCGTTCCGTATAGTTCGGTAAAGTGCCATTTGCATTCGAGTAGCACGAGCCCCTATCGCCCCGTCAAAAACCGAATTGTGGCTTTGTTGCTACGTAGTACTACTGACACATGGACTCTTCGAATGCCTTTCATTCCCTCGTTTCTTAGCGCACGTGCCCTAGCTCTGACAACACATTTTTCGTAATTAGAATTGAATGATTGATTAAGAGCCAATCTCGCCGTCAGCACGTCAGTCCCTATGCCTCTCCTAAGCACCTCTTCTAGCTTCCTAACAAGTTTGAAGAACGCTGTGGATGTCCTCTCTGTTGATATTCTTGTCGGTGAGGGTGGTGGTGGTGGTGGTGGTGGTGGTGGTGCTGGTGCTGCTGCAGTTGGAGGTGTTGATATTGCTGCTACTGCTGCTGTTACTACCGCTGCTGCTACTGTTTGTGCCACTGTGGCTTTTGCCGCTGCTGCTGTTAGTTCTTCCACGGTAAATGGAGCCACCGCTCCAAACGCCGATATCGCTTCGTTATTGTTGGTGTTGTGGAATTAGGTGATGTGATATTTTTTTTCTTGTGATGACCTAGCTACTCTTGCTGTTGTTGCTGCATTTTTCTTGCCTTGTAAATGTTTTGTTATTGTTGTTGTTGTAGCAGTGGTTGTGACGCCAGTGGTAGGTCCATCATTTCTTCCCTTCTGCTTTTGTTGTGTCGTACGAATGCTCGTAGATGATCCGTCATTCTACAGACATAGCATCTCGGTCGTCTACTCTCCACACTCATTCATAATGCGGTTCCATTCGGCAAGAAGTTCAGATCTGGGATCCTTTTCAGCTGGCTTAGCTTTACATGGAGAAGCACCCCCAGTCTGATCCCAGTTGAATTATTTCTCTTTGATCTCTTGATCTATAAGAGTCTCGCTCTTATCTAATACCACACAAGTGGAAATCCACCACAAATCTAGTTCTCGTGGCACCCTTTATATGGTAATTTACACTGCCCTTTTTCCAAAATATGTAGGGAGTTCTTCTCTACGGTGAGTGGCTACCCTTGCTGAATTGCCTGAGCCTCAGCCTCAAATAAGACTTCGGTTCCGCAGAACTGCTCTGCTTTTCAATGCTTTTGCTGTTGCTATCGGTTCACTCGCCCGCCAGTACACGAGGTGCACTTGAACTGTAACTATCTCTGTTATATCTTCTCCTTCATCTGTCTTACTTTTGATAATGATGTTACCGATGCCTCTGCCGCCGCATGGTCCGATTGTGATACAGAAAACATTTCTCGTGAGTGCAAGAGAAGAAAGGAAGGGAAGTCTTCAGGTATAAGAGTAGATGGAAGTGTTTTCTTTTTGAATGCATTTAAAATGGATGCCACCATCTTCTAATAGATTTTGTTTCTAAACGCAAACCGAACGTTTCTTACTTTTTTTTTTCTATTTTGTAGGTAGGAAGCAGAAATATTGCCCTTTACGGGGCACAACAAGCACAAAGATCAGTAGATTCCTGGTACTCTTGGTAACAAATCACAACAAAATTTTATCACAAAAACGTCATAAACATTGAAAAAAAGTCATTTTAAGCAGGACTTACTTTGTTCGAAAACAAGGCTGAAGTATTCCACAACAAATATTATAATAATAATAATAATAATAATAATAATAATAATAATAATAATAATAATAATAATAACGATAATCCTTTGTATTATAAGCAAGAGGCCTGAAAAATTTGTGGGGAGGGGACTAGTCGATTACTTTGACCCCAGTGTTTCACTCGTACTTAATACAGCGATCCCGAAAGGATAAAAGGTAAAGTCGACCTCGGCGGAATTTGAACTCAGAACGTAACGACGGGCAAATACCGCAAAGCAGTTCAATAATAATAATAATGATAATAATAATAATAATAATAATAATATTAATAATAATAATAATAATAATAATAATAATAATAATAATAATAATAATAGTAATAATAATAATAATAAATGCCCTAATGCAGTGCCAGGCAGTGGCTCTCATGGCTTCTGAGCTTAATTGTCTTGAAGTGTTATCATGTACATTGTTTTGTCTTGGTATAAAAGATTTGCTTGTCAGTTGTTTGACCTTATCCAGTTGAGCATGTCCCTTGGTGGCTGACGATATGTGCATCTCTGATCATGAGCAGAAGTTGAGTGGGGCATCATAGCCATGTGTTGAGAGGAATTCTTTGGAGTTTGAATAATTCACCTTTGGAAACATGGGTGTTTTGCTCAACATCCTCAAACAAACCTTATTCAGGGACCTTTGAGCGGGATGGGCTACTCGACTTGAAGAAAATTCTAACTGGACCCCCAGCTGCAAGATCATGCGCTGTTTATCTTGATATGAG
>NC_068992.1:42352476-42353462 GCF_001194135.2 Octopus bimaculoides
TGTGTATATATATATTTTATATATATATATATATATATATATAATATACAAGAGAGTCCACTGAGACGTTCATAGGCTGACCAAGATACTCTCATGGAATGTGACCAAATGCGGTATATTTATCAATATATCTCCACCCCCGTGTGGTCCACACATTATTCCATTAGTGTGGCAGCCCTACGACCCCATTGGTGAAGAGGGGTGTTTCTATAGCATGGCTCGTCTTTTTATCTCTGGCTCAAAGTGATGAATCCAACACTCATCTGGATTAGGAAACGTACAAGCAACCAGCTGGATGTGCCTTAAATAACGTCATGTGTGCCTTTGTCTAAGTGTCAGAAAACGAGCCTCCCACTGAACAGAACCCTTCGTCACACCAAGTGCATTCTATAGAATATTCTCGACTCTTGTACGGGATATGCTAATAGTTGGCTATTAGATTTATTGCCAAACGATTCTCTTCAGCCCTAGCAATGTTTTCCTCGGTGGTGGCAATTGTCATTTGAAGGTTCTGTCTTCCCCTCCTAAATTCAACTGCCCACTTCTGCACTCTCGATAGTGCTGGAGTGTCATCCCCTAATGTAGCAACCATCACAATATGAATTCCTAGGGGGCTATAGAGAAGTCGTATCTGGTTACTTTTGAAGTCTTCTTTAAACAGTCAGATGTCAGGTTACCCGGCAAGAAACAACGCTGTTATTAATGAGAAGAGTTGAAATTAATGCATGCAAGATTTCACAGGTCTAGCGTCTTTCCTTCATGGACAGCTTATGAACACTTCAGCCTACCTTCGTATGTACCAGCCTCTGTGTGTGTGTGTGTGTGTGTGTGTGTGTGTGTGTATGTGTGTGTCTTTATAGTCGTGTTTGTCTGCCACCACACTGCTTGACAACCGATGATGTTTTTTTTATGTCTCCGTAGCTTACCGGTTCGGCAAAAAGAGGCCCATAGAATAAGTACCAGGATTATGAGAAACAATTGTTGGC
>NC_068992.1:42353764-42354204 GCF_001194135.2 Octopus bimaculoides
TGTGTGCACATGCACGTTAATAAGTAACGGACGTATAAAGACTCTGCAGTAATTGTTTCATTTTCTTGCTTATCCTGTCTCTTCTGTGTTTCCCATTCTACTCTCTCTCTCTCTCTCTCTCTCTCTCTCTCTCTCTCTCTCTCTCTCTTTCTTTCTTTCTTCCTATCAAAATCACCATCTCTTACTTTCTCTCTTCTTCGTTTCGTTGTCTTTTATTCTTCTCACTATCTTTGTTTAGCCGTTCATCATTATTTTTCTCAGTTTTTCCTTCTCGCAATTTCCTTCCTTCCTTCTTTCCTTCTTTCCTCCCTTCCTTCCTTCCTTCCTTTATTCATTCATTCATTTACCTTTCATCTTTCCCATTTACTTTCTTCTTTCGTATTACTATCTCTCTCTCTCTCTCTGTCTCTCTCTCTGTCTATTGCTCTCTCTCTCTCTCT
>NC_068992.1:42354843-42356672 GCF_001194135.2 Octopus bimaculoides
TCTCTCTCTCTCTCTCTCTCTCTCTCTCTCTCTCTCTATATATATATATATATATATATATATATATATGTACTTGCCTATCTTTCACTATGTTCCTTCTGAATTTAATTCTCTCTCCTTCTCTCTTTCTCTCTCTTCTTCCTATGCTCCTTTCCTATTTACATAATTTCTTTCAGTTTACTCTCCCCAACTAATATATACGCATACTATGTATATCCCTCTTTCTCTTCTTGTTTACTCTGTGTCCATCTCTCTCTCTCTCTCTTTCTCTCTCTCTCGCTCACTCCCCTCTCTCTTATCCTTCTCTTAATATCCATTTCTAAGTAAAATAAAAGCAAAAGAAAAGAAAAGCCGAAAATACAAAATCCGTCCGTTTCCACGATGAGTAATCCACTTATTCATTTCCCCGTGACACGTACTTACTAAATTCTACACAAGGTGGTTGATTATACCAAAGATAATCGTACCTTTAACATACTTTTCGTGTAGAGTCAGTGTTAGACAGTGTACGAGAATGGAACCTCATTGAAATTCGAGTATAACTCATCTAATGAAATTTGAACCCATTTCTATCGTTTAGCGTAATACAGAGTAAGTTAATGAAACTTCTATCGTAAATGGCAGTTTCATAAAAGCGTTGGATGAAATGCCTGCGGTGACTGTTTTAAGAAATACTGTGATCTGAGCTAGGACGGATTCAGACCCATACAGGTTCTAGATACTCGATTCTGATGCATCCATATATACGTAATTCAAAGTATAAACACCAGGAACATTCAGAGAGCGCAAACCACCGCCGAAGCAACAACAACGTCCTCTGCACGATTAGCCGGAGATGATTTTTAAAATGAGAATATCTGAAATAAACTTAACTGCTCTCACAACTGAAGATACTAAAAATGAACCCGACTGCTCTCAAAAATTAAGTGAAAAGAAAACAGGAAAAATAATCCAGAATCCTTGCCTTGTACCGGATCGATCCCAAAATCTAATCAGTTTGTGCCAGTCACGAGGCCAAACATCCCTGAAAGTTTAATTCGAATCCATCTAGCAGTTCTTGAGATATCTTGACAACGGACAAACAAACAAACAAATACGACTGAAAACAATACCTCCACCTTCGCTAAGGTGGAAGTAATAATAAACCATAAAATAAATATATATTTTTATAACAAAACAAAACTAAGAGTAACGTGCAAAATAATGTATAGTTTTCTAGAACATCCTCTTTTATCTCTCCTACTTGTTTTTTAATTGGAAAGTTTTTGATATTCTGAACACTTTGAAATTAGATCTCCTATCATATAAAATTCGAAAATTATTTCAGCAAGTTTAAAGTAATTTTTGTTTGTGCCGTAAACCATTTACCATTTCTGTAGTCTCCCACCACCACCACTTTCCTTGATGCTCTAAGCATGTGCTTATTTGGTTAAATGTTTAATCCAGCGCTGGATCTGAGTTCAAAACTTGTTGGGATTAATTTTCTCTTTTATCCTTTAGGATGCCATAAAAATATGTCCCGGTCCAGGGCCGTGGTTTGGCGGAACTGTAGAGGGCCGGGAGATATACCAGGTGGAACCTATTCTAATTCTTTCAGGTGTGACAGCAAACTTGAGACAACGCTGGTGTTCAGCTGTATCGATTCGATCCAAGATGGCAGCTGTAACCTTGGAAACATATCAGTGGTATGGGGAGAGGAGTTTTGCCACGTTTTCTTAGAACAATATTTTCCAGGACTGCACATTCATATGACATTTCGCCCCCTCGCACATTGTGTATGTATATATATATATATATATGTGTGTGTGTGTGTGTGTGTGTGTGTGTGT
>NC_068992.1:42357111-42361853 GCF_001194135.2 Octopus bimaculoides
TATGTATGTATGTATGTATGTATGTATATATATATAGGAGGGAGAATATACAAATAATAACAACAGACGAGGACAGGTGGTGTAAATAACAAAAGTATATATTAGTATGACGCTCGGGAATACGGAAAGTCTTTGACGTTTCGAGCTACGCTCTTCAACAGAAAGAATACGGAGACAAGGAGAAAAACACGGAGAAAAAAAATTGAATAGTGTTCAGTCAACGGTCAATCATAAGTATATAGGTTTATATGTATCACTGCGCCGGCGCGGTTCCCTGATTTAAGGAAATTGGATTGCAGTCACGAGGTTTTGGGTTTAGCCTAACCACTGCACAGGACTTTCGGCTGGTGTTTTCTAGTGCAATCGCAGGTCAACCAATTGAGGAAATCGCTCGCTCCCTCTCTCTCCTTTAATTCCCTTTCTCTCTCTCTCTCTCTCTCTCTCCCTCTCTCCCTCCCTCTCATACACACACACACACACATGTATGCGCATGTATGGTTCTGTAGTTAAGAATCTCGCTTTGCAACTACATAACTACAGCATCTTGGGCCCGTATCTCCTATAGCCCTGGACCCGCCAATGTCCTGTGCGTGCGTGTGTGCGTGCGTGCGTGGGTGCATGTGTGTTTGTGTTTGTCCCACCCTCTGTGATTAGCAACCAATGTTAGTTTACATATGCCTCTGTTACCTAGCCGTTCAGCAGAAAGTAAACGATAGAATAATACGCCGTAGACGTTTAACGAAAATGAATACGGGGGTCGAAATGTTCGACTAAACACTTCGAGGCGGTGCCCAAGCATAGCTGCAGTCCAATAGCTAAAGCAAGTAAAAGATGCAATAGATTCGATGCACATATAGACTCCTGCATGCATATATACATGCATATAAACTCCTGCATGCATTCTCAGACAGCCCCATAGAGCTACAGTGTATAACTAAGCTCTCTTTTCTCAGCTTACATGAACATTCATCGCTGTATTAAAGAACAAACAACTGAGCGTTTCAAGACAAGGCCGTCTTTACAGCATTTTTAGGTCGTTGGGTAGAACAATGCTCTATTTATTGACGTCAAGCCTCGGCATAAACAGGCAAACGGCCTCTAAATCCGTGTGATCGCTTGACAGCTTCCAAGATCATGTCTTAAGGAGGCACCGCTGGGTCCTTGTAACGTATTTTCTGAGCAAACTCGGCGTGATGCAGCGTGACAGTATTGGGTCTTTGTAGTACAGACTAAGTCCAATCGATGAGCTTCTACACAACACAGTGTATGCTTTGCTAGCTTAAATCATGAGGCTTGTCCATCCGAGTTTCTGGTAAAATACACACACCCAAGATACTACGTTGTAGAATTGAAAATGGAAATCATATTTGAAGAGTAAATTCTTAACCGTTCAGCCACGCGTGGCAGAGTGTTTCGTAGATGTTTGCTCATTTAATGTAATCTTCATGTAGAAGTTAAGCGTCACTCTGCTTCTAGTCTTCTCCCTTTTATGTGTAACCCATCTAAAACGTGCCCTTTTTCCAATCCAATTTCCAATCACAAAGATTTTTTCAGTCCAATTTTCATCACAAAGACCGAGTCACACTGGGTTAAGACAAAAATGCACATGTTGAAAATTACGCGAAGCTGAACTAAACTCAGACCTGTTTGATCGAGAAACAAACATCTTAACAACTGAGCCATTCTTGAATTCATTTAGACTATTCAAGCATGGCCTTGTCTTGGAACGCTCATTTACTTGTGCAGTAATACAACAATGACTGTTCATGTAAACTGAGGAGAGAGAGCTTAGTCCTATGGGATTGTCTGAGAATGCATGCAGGTGTATATATGTGCATCGAATCTCTTACATCATTTATTTGCTTTAGCCATTGGACTGCAGCTATGCTTGGGCACCGCCTCGAACTGTTTAGTCGAACCAATCGACTCAAGTATTCAGTTTTGTTATACGTCTACGACGCATAATTTTATCGTTTACTTTCTGCCGAACCGCTAGGTAACAGATGCGTATGCAGACTAACGTTGGTTGTTAATCACAGACCCTTTTGATCGAGGAACAAACTTCTTAACAACTGAGACATTCTTGAATTCATTTAAACTACTCATGTATGTACAAGGCCTATGTTGTACAAAGAGAAATAAGACTGAGTTTTGAGCCCCGAAAGTGGAAGTTGCTCTCAAAATTAATAGGTGATTATAAAATCTTTCTATTTCCTCTTTTAGTCAGGGCCGAGAAAGATATTCAAGTTTTCTTCCCTGGTTTTCAGAGTCCGGACCGATATACTAGCTTTCGTCCACTATTTCTATATGCACCGCGTAGGCGAATGAAATCTACCTGAAACCAACGTGAGAAACTCTAGGCGCTAGTCTGAGCCGAAAACTGGTTTTTCAAACTGAAAACTATCGTTTAAAAAGGAAATGGTAAAAAGGGGAAAAAAATCACCTGAGTTGGAACATCTATGATCACTATGTCGATTAGTCATAGCCGACCTGGCGCTAAACAACAACCCCATCATAATTATCATCATATTTATCATCATAATTATCATCATATTTATCATCATAATTATCATCATCATCATCATCATCATCATCATCGTCATTGTCGTCTTCATCGTCATTGTTTTCGTCATCGTCGTCATCGCCGTCGCCGTCGTCGTAGTCACCAGTATCATCATCACCGCTGCCGCCGACGCCGCCACTGTCGTCCACGTCACCGTCATCACCATCATCATCATCATCATTTCTATATGAACAAACTTTACAGCAACAATTTCGTTTCCTTCCGTTTCCCACAAACCAAAATATTATTTTACACTTTCAGCTGCTTAAGAACATTCTAAGGGATCGCTAGAAACAGCAGCCAAACAACTCATTTATCATACAACTAACATATCAGAAAAAGAAACCGAAAAGTATGTTAGACAAGCGATGAGTATGTTAGCCCGAGATATACTATGTCTGATATGTATATAAACAAAAGTAATAATAAACGTGATGGTCATAGTTGGAATACATTTACTTATAAGACCGTTGATCGATGCCGACTTGAGAGTTAAGCGCCACCAATACAACAATAACAACAACAGCGACAGCAACAACAACCATCAGATTTTTGTGAGCCATCTACGAATACCATGTCGTTGTAGTTGTTCAATAAGCTAGAAACAGAAGCTAAACCTCCGGCAAATAACACACTGTCTTTAAAGGAGGAAGATATCACCAGACAATTATGCACCCCCCCCCATACACACATAATTTCTTATTAATTTCAATCAGTGAACTACAGCCATGCTGGAGCACCGCCTAGCAGGGATTTTGGTCGACCAAATGGTTCACAGTCCTTTTCTATTCTGTCGATCTTTATTGCCGGACAGTTTCGTTACTGGGAACGTAAACAAACCCCTAAAAGCTTGTCAACCAGCGCGGGGGGTGGGGTAGATTCATACACAGACAAAATTACACATGTACACACTTATGCATGCTCTCCCCGCATTTATATATATATATAAATAAATAAATAAATATATATATATATATATATATATATATATATATATATATATATATACATATATATATATATATATATACATACATTCTTTTGTCTTTTAATTGTTGCCGTCATTTGACTGCGGCCATGCTGGAGCACCGCCTTCAAGCGTTGTTTAGTCGAACAGATCGACCCCAGGACTTATTCGTTGTAAACCTAACTCTTATTTTGTCTGTCTCTTTTGCCAAACCATTAAGTTACGGGGACGTAAACACACTAACACCGGTTACCAAGCGGTGATGATAAACGCAGACAGAAAGACACAGACAAACAAATGCAGATAGATAGATAGATATATGCAACGGGCTTCTTTCAGTTTCTGACAACCAAATCCGCTTTCAAGACTTTGTTCATCCCGAAACTATACTAAAAGACACTCACCCAAGCTGCCACGCAGTGGGACTGAACACGGAACCATGTGGTTGTGAAGCAAGCTTCTTATCACACAACCATGCCTATTTTCCAAGAAAAGACGAGGTGGTCACCTATGCATTACACATGTAGGTCATGTTAGAAAACCGAAATTATAACAATTTAGGAACGTTCCCAATACCTTCTCATATTTTCCGTACATTTCCATAATCATCTTCTACTTTCAAAACCACGCCGCCTTCACCGTGCTAAACTGTATTCCTTACGTGCTGTGAAACTAGGAACTTTAACTTGCACTCTGCCGTTGGCCCTTTATGCTTTAGTCCCTTCACCGGCCTTGTCAGGTAAGAACTTCAAAGAATATTGTGTAACTATTATAAGGATAAGACTAGCTTGGGTCGTACGTATGAAATGAACAAAAGAAACCCAGTAAGAACAAAAGGAAAGTACGACTTCCAGAGGATTTGAACTCGTAATATTAATGGCAGCATGGTGAACCGTGACCTCAAACTCGTAATCTATAAGGTTCCTTTCATCTTTCAGATCTGCTGAACTGATAACCATTTATTACTTTCAGGGTTGTAGTCAATGAGTTGCAGACAGGCTGGAGCACTGCATTATGAGCAACAACAGGCAGACACATAAATAAATAAACAAATAAATAAATAAATAAATAAATAAATAAAGGAGAACCATTCACAAAATATATGTATAGAACAGAAATAAATAGGCCTTGAAATTTTGTATATATATATATAAATATATATGCATAAGGAATGAATATATATATATATATATATATATATATATATATATA
>NC_068992.1:42362334-42363256 GCF_001194135.2 Octopus bimaculoides
TATATATATATGTGTGTGTGTGTGTGTGTGTGTGTGTGTGTGTGTATGTATGTATGTATGTATGTAAAAGTATAATAATAATAATAATAATAATAATAATAATGGATTAGTTTTGTAAAAATATTGTTAAAGTTATTTTCCTAATAATGTAATAAACGCAATTATAATTAAAAAAAATACAATTAGCATTGAAACAAAAAAAAATAATAAAATGGAATTAATTATCTACTTTTATAATTTCTTTTTTAAATACCTCTCATCAACACCAGAAACAATATTATTTACATTCGTACAACAACAACAACAACAACAATAATTTTTAGAAGCAAAATAGTAAATGAAGATTTCAATGTTAAACTAAAGAAAGTGTACACTCACCAAACGTCCATATATAGCTAACGATCATCCGTAGATGCTTGCTTGTCCTTACTGTATAGTTATTGGAATATAGCAACTTTTATCTCTAACATATGTTGTGTGTGTTTGGGAAACACCTCAACAGCGAGCGCCCCCTCTTGTCGGTAATATGAACTTCGCTGCGCTTGTCATATCAGCAGCGTCTAGGCATGTGGCTGGAATCCGTCACGGGAAAATATTGGTCATTCAGCGTTGCGGGATGTAAAGTGTTCATTCGGTCGCAACGAGACAGATAGATAGATAGATAGATAGATGGAGAGAGAGAAAGAGAGAGAGAGAGAGAGAGATAGAGAGAGAGAGAGAGAAGAACAGAGATAGACAGAAGGATAGACAAATAGATTGATAGATGAATGGATCGATCGATAGATCGATGGATGGATGGATGAATAGATGCGTTATATTAATGTTTGCATAGGTAATTAGGAGGGTGGGTAGGGAGGTACATATAATGATATGTCACAGAGTGTGTATATATGCAATGTATGTACGTATATATGAATATATT
>NC_068992.1:42368738-42369320 GCF_001194135.2 Octopus bimaculoides
TTTAGGTGTTTTCGCTCACTAAACACTTACAACGCCCGGTCTGGGAATCGAAACCGCGATCCTATGACCGCGAGTCCGCTGCCTTAACCACTGTGCCATTGCGCCTCCATTCTTGTATCGTTATATGCTCACTAAATCTTCGTTTCAGGGGGAATAGCGGCCCTTGCCGATTGCTCCTGTCAACACCCGCTTAACTGGTGATTGCGAGTTTGACGTTAAAGATGTAGTCAGCTTCCAGGAAGCACTGCCCAACTTACGTTGTGTATTTTGGTCGACCATACAGATCACAATTTGTGTTATGAGCAGCCGAACACATTTGGATTTTGGACAATCTTTGCTTTCCTTATCTACTTTTTTTTTATTTTTTATTTATGCCGCCGGTTTCTATGGTGTATATGTTCCCCTCAGCTGGACGGGACGCCAGTCCATCGCAGCGTTATTCAAGAAACAGGAAGAAAGAGTGAGAAAAATTTGGGGCGAAAGAGTACAACAAGGGTCACCACCACCCTCTGCCGGAGCCTCGGACTTATTCTTTGTAAGCCTATTACTTACACTATAAGCCTAGTACTTACTAAGGGGATG
>NC_068992.1:42369817-42370909 GCF_001194135.2 Octopus bimaculoides
GTGTGTGTATTTCTCCCCCACCACTGCTTAACAACCGGTGTTAATGCGTTTACAACCCCAGAAATTAGCAGGTCGGCGAAAGACACAGATAGAATAAGTACCAGATTTTAGAAGAAAAATGTCCAAGGGTCGATTTGCTGGCCTAAAATTCTTCAAGGCGGTGCCCCAACATGGCCGAAGTCTAATGAATGAAACAATTAAGAGATAGAAAATAAATGATAAAAACGATGACACCAAACCGTATTTTGTGGCTGGTAACTAGAGTAATGTTTTTAATTATGTGTTTAACGAATGAAGTCTGTCGTTGCGTTAGAGAGAGAAAAAAAAGAAGAAACAACAGAAAGCACAAATAGCACCATAAAACAAACAATAGTATTTTTCACCTGAAAATGAACTCGACCAGTAATAGAACAACATCAATAAATAATAAAAATAAGAAGCTATTCTCGATATTACGTGGATTATTTCCTGAATCAATAGGCAAGATTAACAGAAACTCAAGTGGTCAGGGATTAATTAAGAAAATTTGTGGCGTTAAAAGAATAAAAATTTCTTTACTATTTGATGAATAAAGGCAAAGAATTGTTTCATTATTATTTTATATTGAGACGGAGAAATATTGTAAACCAAAACATATTAAGTTGTGTAAATTATAAGAAGAATATGTTAATCCTAACATTATATTTCATCCTTGTTTAATCGGATTTCTTCAGGCTGGACGTTGCAGATAATCTATAGACCAATCATGTATGTATAACTGATTGCAGAAATCCTCTATGAACATTGCTACTTTTGTTTAAACAAATAGAGAGAGAGAGAGAGAGAGAGAGAGAGAGAGAGAGAGAGAGAGGAGAGAGCGAGTGTGGGAGCGACCGACAAACATACACACAGACAGAGAAGTGGGGAGGGGCGTTATCATCAAGGACACAAAATTAGCGGTCCAGATATCGATATATATTTTGAAAGTTTATTTGAAAAGATTAAAGTTAACAAAACAATTTTAAATATTGAAAGTTAAACATAAAATTATTTAAATTTGGACTGCTATTTCGAAATTCAATTTTTAAAAATTTAATAACGACATAACGTCAT
>NC_068992.1:42371055-42378096 GCF_001194135.2 Octopus bimaculoides
GATTGGCCCCTCCGCCAAAATTTCGAGCCTTGTGCCTAGAACAGAAAAGAATATTTTCAATGCAAAATTAGATATAATGATTAAATGGAAAGGTGGCGAACTGGTAAAATCGTGAGCACCTCGGACAAACTACATAAGGGCATTTAATTCGGTTCTTTAGAATCCCACCGAAATCAACTCTGCCTCACATCCCTTCCTGGATGGAAATGAATAAAATGAACCGCCAGTCAAATATGGGAGTCGATGTAATCCGGCAACGTACCAACGTTCCATTCGGGGAGAATGCCGTGATTTCGGTCTCTCATACGCCAAGCAAACTGGATCGCACAAGGAAAAGACAAAAAAAAAAAAACAGGTGGGGGATGTGGAACAGAATGTAAAACATCAGATGTTATTGTAATCTCCTCCCTAGTGCACAAGTAGCGGCAAATATTGGAAGCGATCTGTAGTAATAATTTCTCTAAAAGCAACTTGGTAAAATCGGTGATGAGCCTACAGAAACGTTAGCACGCGGGGCGAAATGCTTAGCGATATTTCGCCTAATACAGTTCTATATTTTAGAGATGAGGAATTCTGTACAGTATTTATATTATTTACATTTGACGGATCTTTGTCCTCATCTTGTTTGTTGTTAATTCAACGTTGCGGCTGACGTACTCTCCAACATTCATCAGCTCTCTTGGGGAAGTTTCGAACCAGGTTTCTCTTTCCTAAGGTATTCTTCGATGTTGTTGGTATTATTATTATTATTATTATTATTATTATTCAGGTCACTGCCTAGAATCGAACTCGGAATCTTGGTGTTCGTAGCCCGCGCTCTTAATCACTACGCCACGGGCATATGGCGTGTGGTTAAGAGCGCGGGGCTACTAACCCCAAGATTCCGACTACGGTTCTAGGCAGTGACCTGAATAATAATAACAACAACAACAACAACAACATCGAAAAATATCTTAGGAATGAGAACCCAGGTTCGAAACTTGCTCAAGACAACTGATGAAGGCTGGAGGATATATCAGCCGAAACGTTGTGCTAACAGCAAACTAGATATCCGTCAAAGGTAAATAATGTAGATATTTCGCCCTGTCTTTACGTTCTGCGTTCAAATTCCGCCGAGGTCGACTTTGCATTTCATTCTTTCGGGGGCGATAAATTAAATACAAGTTGCGTACTGGGTCGATCTAATCGACCGGCCCCCTCTCCAAAAATCTCGGGCCTTGTGCCTAGAGTAGAAAATAATCCTAGTCTTCTTCGCCTGACGAACGGGGAAGCACGAGCTGATGAAGTACCAACTGCTTTATTGAGTTTCAACGGGGTTGAGATTAACCAGCCATGAGATTAACTAGCCATGAAATTTGGAGTAACTATTTTAGGGTATATCCATTCACCAACAAATTTCAGGGTGAGACATCGATCAATTTGTCAACTGTGACGGCGAAATATTTGCATTATTCGATATCCACACCCATTTTTTTTTGTTTTTGTTTTTTATCTTTTTCTTGCTTTTAGTCTTAGTCTGTCGCTAAGTCTGAGGCAGCACTTCGAATTTTCAGTCGAACAATTCGACCCCAGTGCATTTTTTAAAGCCTGGCACTTATTTTACAGGGCAGTGCACACACCAACACCGGTTGTTGAGCGGTAGTGAAGAAACAAAAACACAAAGATACATACATGCCTGCACACACATAAATACACATACACACGCGTATATACACAATGGGCTTCTTTCAGTTTCCGCCAACCAAATCCTCTCATAAAGCTTTGGTCGGCCTTAAGCTATATTACAAGACACTTGCCCAAGGTTCCACGCAGTGGAACTGAACCTGGAACTATATGGTTGGAAAGCAAACTACTTACAATATAGCCACGCTTCTCATCTTTAAAATTTTTGTCTCAATAAACTCAAAATGAGACTGGAGACTTGCATGAATAATTGCCTTTTCGATACGAAAGCTACACCGAAATATTTTAGTTTTGTTTTATTGGGGGAAAAAAGGACATTATATACAAACCCTCACAGAAGAAGCTGATGCAATCGAAGATCAGGAAGGCACAACAATGGACAGCCTGTTACAAACTAAAGAAAGTCTGGAACTCTAAATTGCACGAGCAAATCAAAAACGTGCTGGTCATTGCAACTGTCGAATCAATGTTATATGGCAGTAAAAGTCGGCGAGCTGGCAGAATCGTTAACACGCCGGGTGAAATGCTTAGCGGTATTTTGTCTGTCACCACGTTCTGAGTTCAAATTCCGCTGTGGTCGACTTTGCCTTTCATCCTTACGGGGGCGATAAATTAAGTACCAGTGAAACACTGGTGCCTATAGTAGAAAGGATTATATGGCAGTGAAACATGGAGACTGAGAAAGAAATCATCAAACAGCCTAAATGGATGCTACACAAGGATGCTATGAATGGTTCCAAACGTGAAATGGTAGTAACATATGACAAATGAATGCCTATATAGAGACCTGCGAGAAAATCAAGCAATGACGTCTGCAACTATCTGGTCACTGGGTGTGCCAACCTGAAGTGAAACCATCCAAGTTAGTTTTGCGGAACTAAGTACATGGTGATGTAAGAAAGATGTCACCACGCTTAAATCGACAACTTAATTGCAGACGCTGGCCTGGAAATGTATCCAGGATCTCGAGGCAGTGATGACGGACCGAGAAATGTAACAGGTGGATTTTGCTGCTGCAGTCCGGGTTGGAACCCGGCCAAAATAGTAAATCCCTTTATTTTCTCCGTTCAGCTGATAATATAGGCTGTCGATTCATTGGTGACCTCAGAAATAGTCGTCCATCTGCCTGTGTCAGAAATTGAAAGATGAAATAAGAGAGACAGAGATTTCCAGAGTTTGCAAACCAGGAAGCAAAACACTTCCCAGTATTTAGTCACGTCACGTGTGGTTCTGAGTTTGAATTCCATTGGGGCTCTTATTCTCTGGGGGACGTTCAAGTGCTGAGTCGAGAAATCAATAAATAACACAACTTTGGAATGGGTGGCATTGTGTGTTGGTGAGAAGTATTTATTGCATTTGCAGAGAAAAAAAATGAATACTGTCTGAGCAGCTCCTGTATTTGTTTAAACAATGGTGTCTGAGAGAATCCAGATCTATTGCTGATTTTCTTTCTTATAACCACACACATACGCTCAAAGAATGGAAGAGAGAGAGAGAGAGAGAGAGAGACGTAGAGACAGACGGACATAGAAAGTGAGAGAAAATGGGAGAGGGGAGAGAAAGAGAATAACTGCGTTCAATAAGTTGCTGATCTAAGCCAGAAGCTTATAGACGTTGAAGTATAAACCAACAGATGATCTAGCAAGGTATCAGCTCATCACTTACAAACTCATTATCATTAGTCTAACGGTATTGTAGCAAAATCATTAAAATTCTTATAGAACAGAAATGAGAATGATTTAGTAAATTCCTGTGAGTCTCTAAGCAAATATCTTACAAAAGAATGTAGTTTATGTTTGAACTGACTAATACTAATAAATGTTGCCTGTATTATCAATCACTTGTGTTTCCTATAAAATGACATCAGAGCGTATGTAGATCTAAGATCAAAGAACTGGCAATTGTATTTAGAGTTCTTTAGCCTTCTGTTAGAAGTGATATAAATTCATATAAATGCACATAAATATATTTTTAAAAACGTGGTGCGGTTTGAAATATTTCTTTAGCATATCGAACTGATTTCAAACAATTGACTTGGTAGCAATATGTGATTATTCGTAGTCTAACATGAAAATAACAAAGAAATTCAGAAGCTTTTAAACAGTAAAAACTCGATTATATATTTATTGGCGTCGTAAATTTAGAATTGTTCAGAGATTAAATCATTCATCAGCTTAGAAAACAATAGGTAATATATTGTTAATAAAATCTGAGTAGAAACAAATATACAAGAGGAAAATATAGGCTATTAGTCAAGAAGAGCGAGACGTTGCTGTGGATGCTAGATTAACAGCGAAACCTGTCGAATCTGTTTCACGTAGGTTACCGTAAAACTGAAAGTAATGTTATTGAAATCGATACGGTGTTTGTCGAAGATGGTGAGCTGGCAGAATTGTTATGATGTCAGGCGAAATGCTTAGCGGCACTTAGCGGCCTGTCTTTGCGTTCTCAGTTCATATTCCACTGAGATCGATTCTGTCTTTCATCCTTTCGGGGTCGTTAAAATAAGTACCAGTTAAGTACTAGAGTCGATCGAATAGACTTACACCATCCCCTAAATTGCTGACTTCGTACCAAAATTTGAAAGCTATGTAGAATTTATGGCGGCTAACTGGCAGAATATTTAAGACGCCTGATAAAGTGCTTAGCGGCATTGTGTCCGTCTTTGTTCTGGATTCAAATGCCGCTGAGGTCGACTTTGACTTTTATCCTTCATCTTTTTGGGGTCAATGAAATAAGTTGATCTCAGGGATCAATGTAATCGACTAATTCCACCCACAAGGTTTTGGTCAGCCTGGGGCTATAGTAGAAGGCACTTGCCCAAAGAGTCACGCAATGGGAGTGAACCCAGAACCATGAAAAGAATACTGGTTTCAAATTTCGGTACAAAGACAGCAATTTTGGGGAACACTACATTGACTCCAGTGTTCAAGTGGTACTTATTTTATCGACCCCAAAAGAGTGAATAGCAGAGTCAACCTTGGCAGAATTTGAAGTCAAAACGTAAATTTAGTCGAAATGGCGCTGAGCATTTTGCCCCACATGCTAACGATTCGGCCAACTTGCCGCTTTATAATCCTTTCTACAATAGGCCCAAGGATGAAAGGCAAAGTCACTAAGCATTTCGCCAGGCGTGCTAACGATTCGGCCAACACGCAGCCTTGCCGCCTTGTAATGGAAAACATAATAAGTTGGTATTTAAAACGGCCAACTAGCAGAATAATTACCACTCCCGCAAAAAATGATTAGTAGTATTTCTTTCGGCTTTGCGCTCTAAGTTCAAATGCCACTGAGGTTAAATTTATCTTTTATCCTTTCAGAGTGTATGAAATAAGGACCAAGTGAAGTACTGAGGTCAGTGTAAGTGACTAGCCCCCACCTAGTCCACCAAGCCTTGTGACTACAATGGAAATGATATTAATAAAATATTTCCTCCCAATATATTTCAATTTCCAATTTGTGCCAGTCACGAGGCCAAACATCCCTGAAAGTTTCATCCGAATCCATCCATCAGTTCTGGAGATATCTTGTCCACAGACAAACAAACAAAGAAACAAACGCGACTGAAAACAATATCCCCGCCTTCGCTAAGACGGAGGTAATAATAACGTAGTAATTTATTTTAGGCAACATGAAATGAAAAAAGAAGGTGGTGAGCTGGTGGAATCATTAGCACACCGGGGTCGATTTTGCCTTTAAATAAGTACCTGCTGAACATTGGAGTCGATACAATCGACTTATACTATCCACGAAATGGCTGCCCTTGTACGAAAAATTGAAACTAATATCAAACGAAAACAAAAATTAGATTTAGATTGAAAGAGCACAACAGTTGCAGTTTAAAAGTGCATAAAGCTTTCTAGAATATGTTTTCTACCTCACATCGGTGGATGGTTGAATGTCACATAAGCAATTTTAGAAGGCAATTTACACGTTAGTTTGTAAAATCAGATGAATGAGAGATTAGTGACATTGTGGAATATGAGAGCATCAAGTGTAATAAATCAGTTAACAGGACAGGAATGAAATCGGTTTAGATTTGCAACAAGCTGAAGTTAAACTGGCTGCTAACACAGCCATTAATCAACCAGCGAAAAGACCATGTTGATATGCCGTTATATAGCGAATTATTTCAGAGAGGGATTGTTATAAGCCTCGGCGATACATAATAAAGAGGCGTTGAATTAATAGAGGAGAGAGAAGGATTAGAGAAAATGTGCTGCGGCATTTAGTTTATTCTCGTGGAGGTCAGAGTTCGATTCTCGCTTTACATTTTGGGTATAAAATATACGCGCTAGTAAATATTTTACAATAATTGACTTAGGAGTTGATACATAACCGGGTATGTGGACATTTAGCCGCTTGAATGTAGTGAGGCTTGATATAATCTATACCAGCAAACACTAAGCCAAAAATCTATTAAAATTATTCCACACCTTAAGCCTAATGTTTCGCATGCAAGCATGCTCATCAGCGGACGGGGGAAAAAAAAGGAATTATGTATGCTACCGCCAAATATAACACTTCGGATTCGTGTAAAATTTTCTATGACAGATTAAATGAATTATCGTTTATCTATGAACTATTAATTCAAAAATTAGCGTTGAACGAACAAATAACCGGACGTAAAGTGTATTTGCAAATCTTATATAAATAATAACTGCGAATTAACATTTCATATACTAATACATGCATACATACATGGATGTGTGTGTGCAACACATTCAGATACACACACATACATAGATACTGACAAACATGCAGAGGAATTTATTCATATACTCAGCCTTCAAATCCCCCTTTATTTCACATTTCCCTTCACCCCACTCCCGACCTTTCTTCCTCATTCTATTCCTCGTTCTATTCATTTTTTTACTCTGTTTCTCCTTCCACTTCTTGTTCACGTAAGAAACTAACGTGTTTCTGTTTCCCTTAACAGTTGCAGCCATTATTTTTAACCCACAAAACGCTGGGATGTGCATATACATGGTATGAACTCTTGGGCACTTTTTATGAAAATGAGACTAACATGCACACATAAAAAAACAAATATATAATTAAAATATCTTCTTAGTATATAATTGTGGCAAGTTTTACATCATCTGTAAATTCATTAGTTCAACTATTAGTCTTCTAACATTCTGGGGGAGGGGATCGGAGCGTTTGAGAGACACTAGACCCCAACAAACGCCCATAAATTAAATGCATCTATCTGGGCCACAATCGTGGCCCATCGCGCTTTGTGTTAATTTAAGGACCTAAAACTCTGTTGTGTCATTCATTTCTCTCCTCTAAACTTCTCCTTGACGAAGTACTTTGTACGAAACGTTTTATATATATATATATATATATATATAT
>NC_068992.1:42378523-42379931 GCF_001194135.2 Octopus bimaculoides
TATATATATTTAAGAGCGTGTGAGAGGCAGAGATTTAGTAACACATTCAACCATAATTTGTCCGCCTTTTGCTTATATTATCATATATACGTTTATTTAAAACAAAACAAAAAAAACGTTTATGAATTCGTGCAGAAAGGAAGAACATGTGTTTGGGAACACGACTAACAACTGTGATTCTCTTCTAACTAGAACTGCTTCCAGCTTTTATTTCTGGACACACCATATCTCTCTTTTACATATGTATTCCTATTTGTATTCCTGTTTGTATTTTATATTCCGTCGTTCTTACAGTCGTCTGTTTGCTTTTTGCGATTTAATATTTTTTACTTTATCTTACTTTCTTTTGATTTTAAACGGAAAATCATGTAAGCCATATTTATTTTAAGAGTTGCTCGCTGTCCAAAGTTTTCTTTCAGGCTTTAAATCCCTCATAAATCATATTTGCTCGCTAAATACATATTTCCGCTGCCTGCTGATAGTGTGAAAGCGTGCGAGGTAGAGTGTATGTGTGTGTATATACTTGTGCGTGTCTGAGTTGTGCAAATGTGTGTGCCTTGCGTGTGTGTTTGTTGTACGTGAATGTTGTGTGTGAGTGTTGTGTGTGAGTGTTGTGTGCGCATGCGTATAGCACATTCTGCTGCGTCTGTTATTTAAATTTTTATATTTTGCAGCGTTTCAAACAAAAAAAATTTGTTCATTTGATATTTTTCCATATATTATTTTTATTATTTTGTAAGTTTTGTTTGCCAAGTGTTATAAATACATATTCACATACATACATACACACACACACACACACACACACACACTAAAACACACACAGACACACACATATATATATATATATATATATATATATATATATATATATATATATATATATATATATATACAGGTAACACTATAAATAAACCAACGTTCATATGTGTATAAATGTCGCTGTGTATGTGTGGGTGTGGGTGTGTGTGTGTGAGAGAGAGAGAGATTATATGTGCGAGTAAACGTCTCGTTATGTATGCCTCTTCGGATTCGTCTGTAAAATGCTTCAACAAATATAGCCAAGTTTACAACGAGTTGAAGCTCTGCAAATGCATAAATAGACAAACATGTGTTTAAGTATGCACTTGAATATACGTGTTGGCACAACAAGAAGGAAACCTAACCTGGACTATAAACAATAACTCTTTTCAATACACACCCAAACGTACGCACACATACGAACAATCACACCTTTATACATATATATACATATAAATATATACATATATGTACATGTGTGTGCATTTACACAAATGTACACACACACACGTATAGACACATATATATAATGCGCATATGCATGGTGTTCCATAAGTACGAAATCTTATATACACACTCTCACACACATAAGTACAGTAATATATAT
>NC_068992.1:42381757-42382438 GCF_001194135.2 Octopus bimaculoides
AAGTTCTTATACATTTATAAAGAAAATTAAGGGATCAGCAACAAGTTGCTTCACCACATACCGAAGTTCAGAAATAGCAGCTAAAAATGCTGAAAACTCCAACAGATAGCAGTTACCCGCAACTCACATAGGCAAAAACAAGAAGAAAAATAACGAACTAAACTAGCCATAGTTAATCATATACATGTTTCTGGTTTAGAAGGAAAAACTAATCCTTTACCCTTTTAATTGTAATAATTATTCACTCCCGGATAGTAAACCACAGATTTTTCTGCGGTACCGCCTGCGACGCACATGGTAATTCTTGAGGGAAGATGATGGGCTGGCTCGCCTATGTAGATTTGGAGATACTGTCAAAACGTGTCGATTGCCATGATGGCGCTAGATCATGCATGCACATTTGCCAGTATTGTCTAATTTACAACAGGAATATCATACCGATGAGGTAATGAAGTGTTTTTCCTTCTAAACCAGAAACATGTATATGATTAACTATGGCTAGTTTAGTTCGTTATTTTTCTTCTTGTTATGCCTATGTGAGTTGCGGGTAACTGCTATCTGTTGGAGTCTTCAGCATTTATAGCTGCTATTTCTGAACTTCGGTATGTGGTGAAGCAACCTGTTGCTGATCCCTTAATTTTGTTTATATATATGCATATGTATATATATATATATATATAT
>NC_068992.1:42382571-42384596 GCF_001194135.2 Octopus bimaculoides
TATATACATATATATATATGCATATATATATATATATATATATATATATGTATGTATATATGCATGTATATATGTCTGGATATGTATATATACATATGTATATATTTGCACACACATATGTGAATATCGAGGAGCATTAATACACACACACACACACTGTTTATGTCTCTTTTTCGCTTACTTCGTCTAAAATATATCGGTTGATGTATTTGGCTATTAATTTACACTACAATTATTTTCTCATATTTTTTTGTCGCGAACCACAACAATCAAAATATATTGTAATCGAAATAAGCGAAACGGAGATTAAAAAATGAGTTACCTTTTGACAAGTCACCTGATGAGAAGCAATACAACTGTACACATAGCATTTCACCTGCGAGGGTCGGATGTATGATTGGTAGAAACGATCGTGAAATCCATTTTCTTTCTCATATATTTTATAACCTCTACAGACTTGAAGGAATTCCTGAAGTAAATGCAGAGACATTTACATCCATACTGTTCATGACATCAGGTAGCCGAATACAGTAAATGGGATTTAAGTTGCATCCAAGGTGTATACCCAAATTAAATACTGCACGTACATATACATATATGTATGGTTTTCTTCGAATGTAAACATGTACAGAAAAAGTGGGAGAGAAATGCTGTGTGTGTGTGTGTGTGTGTGTGTGTGTGTGTGTGTGTGTGTGTGTGTGTGTGTGTGTGTGTGTGTGTGTGTGTGTGTGTGTGTGTGTATGTGTGTGTGTGTGTATGTGTGTATGTGTGTGTGTGTGTGTATGTATGCGTGTGTGTGTGTGTGTGTGTGAGAGACACAGAGAGAACGAAGAAAGAGAGGAGTAGAGCATTGTAATATTTTTCGTTTACATACATTCACAAAAGTCTCTATATCTTACCGTTCCAAACTGACCAAATAAACGTCAGTTACAGCGAATCTTCCAGATTAAATACTCTTTCAGCAAGGATCATCTCGTAATATCACAAGAGGAAGAAAAATTCCTCCATCGCTAACACTATCAATATATATCTCTCTATCTACGGATTTTGCCAGAAGCAGCTGTGGGATTACAATGCAAAGTAAAGATGTTTATCGTTGCTTCTGAAGAAGATCAAAGTCTTCACAAGAATTTCAAGAAATATTGCTGACGCGAAATATTTGGTTCTGAAGTAAGGGTGTCGGTGAAGAGCATTTTTGAATAAACGCTAAACTATGAATATTATTAATATTTTCACAACAAAATCTGTTTATTATGTATGTATGTAAATATCTATCTATCACACACACATGTATGTATGTATGTTTGCATCAACCATCCTACGTATTCATCTATCTATCACTCTGCATGTCTCCCTGCCTATCTATTTGTCTACACAGCTGTTTGGTTACCTCCCATCAGAGAAACTTGCAGTATATTACTTTCTCTGTATGTATGTGGGCATCTCTTTTGCCGAACTGCTAAGTTACGGGCACGTAAGCACACTAACATCGGAAGTCAGACACACACATATACGACGGGCCTCTTTCAATTCCCGTCTAGCAAATCCGCTCACAAGGATTTAATGGGCCCAAAGCTATAGAAGAAGACATTTGCTCAAGGTGCTACGCAGTGGGATTGAAACCGGAATCATGTGGTTTGGAAGCAAGAGACTTACCACATAGCCACTGCAATACCTATAATATATAACATACATATACACACACACACATATTTCTTGTCATTAATATCATCAAACAAACTTAAAATATATAACACTGTAAATACCAAATGAGATTAATTTCGATAAACAACATGGAAGCATGTCATAATTAATGACTTGGCTCTTGTCTGTGCCAGAAATTAGGCATCCATTCACCAACAAAACATTCTTACATATTTCATTACAAACACCTTACAGATTATGTGTTATTTTTGATACTAGATACATAGATAAACATGTACTCAGACGCAAACAAACAGATACACACAAAACAGAACACACACATGTAGATACGTATGTATATACATACATGAATATATATAT
>NC_068992.1:42384696-42385338 GCF_001194135.2 Octopus bimaculoides
ATATATATATATATATATTAGAAAATGTTAAATCTAAAGATATCCTTAACGAGTATGCTATAACCACATATATAATCGTTACGGAAATTAATAATTTAGTGTAAGATTTACCCCTATCTATACAAATATAAATTACCTTTTCTTATGTTAAACTTAAGTTAATAGTGTTTATAAAATTATTGAGTAAAAACCATTATATACGTCAGAAATTTAGCGAATAAACCTAGTAAAAATTCTAGTAAAAAACATAACAAAAGAAGTATCCTTATCGACATAATACTTACTCCTTCTCATTCCTGTGTAAGTGGCTGCTCCCTCTGTCATACTCCAAGTATTATGGGAATAAAATAAATACTCTGGAATATTCTCTAGGACTAATAATAGTATAGAGGTTGAATACAAGGGGAGATAATAACTAGGATTAATGTTATGCCTTTAAATCTAGCTTAACTAGATTTTTTTTACAGTGATTTAGAGATTTATGTTAGATTAAATGTGGCCTGTCTATTTCTTTCAAGGTAATCTTCTTCAACAAATTCTTGGTCCTGATAAACTGGAATACTTATTGCGTAAGATTAAAAGGAATATTTGTATGTACATCTAAATATATATATATATGTATATATATATATATATATATAT
>NC_068992.1:42386210-42387101 GCF_001194135.2 Octopus bimaculoides
TATATATATATATATATATATATATTTAAACATAATTAATGGATCAGCAACAGTTGCTTCACTACATACCGAAGTTCAGAAATAGCAGCTAAAGTGCTAAAAATCCAGTAGATAGCAGTACTTGCAACTCACAAAGGCAAAACAAGAAGAAAAGATAATGAACCTAACCAGTCTTACTAAAACTGCTTAGGTTCGTTATCTTTTCTTCTTCTGCCCTATATCTATATATTGATGGTCTTCTCTCGGATGGTTAAACTGCAGTCTTTTCTGCGGGACTATTTGTGACGCACATGGGATAATTTTGAGGAGGGATACCGAACTCACTAGTCGATAAATTTGTGGTTGTTTTTTCTTATTTGACATTTGATGTCGCATGGTCAAATATGCATGAGTATATTAGCCTTTTCAGATTTATTTTGTATATCATGCTGATGAGTGGAAAAGAATTTTATATTCTAATCACGAAACGTCGTACATGATTAACCAACTGCAGGTTTGTTTTCGTCTTATTTTCTCTTCTGTTTTGTTCTATGTGTGCCATAAATATCGCCATCCGTTGGAGAAAAAATTGCAGTTAGAATTAGTAGTTCTTTGACTGCTATTTCTAAATTTTCAGTATGTTGGTAAAGTAAATCATGCTGATCCCTATATGTTTATAATTATAAATGGTTTACCGATAAAGGTTTTTTGCATACTGAACTACTTGGCAAAATTGTTGATTATTAATTTTATAAACGAATTGGCAATTCTCTGCCCTATATCTATCTATCTATCTATCTATCTATCTATCTATCTATATATCTATCTATCTATCTATCTATCTATCTATCTATATATCTATCTATCTATCTATCTATCTATGTATCTATCTATCTGTCTATCTATATATAT
>NC_068992.1:42387946-42388878 GCF_001194135.2 Octopus bimaculoides
TATATATATATATATACATATATATATATATGTATGCATACTTACAGATATATATATATACATACATACTTACATATACATATATATGTTTACATACATATATATATGACTACATACTTACATATAGATATATGTATACATACTTACATATTGATATACGTTTACATACTTACATATACATATGCCTACATATATATGGATGTGTCCCCACTTCATCCTACGTGGATATCCCCTCACGGCTATCCACACCGCCCTTTCCCAGAGCACGTTCAGTGGACCGTGCATGTACTCTTTCCCCGGAATCCGCCCCGCCATCTCGCGCCTCCCGTTTCCTCTCCCCTACCACCCTACCAATCTACCTCTGCAACGCACCATTCTCCGAGCGCTCCGCTTCGCACATCTACCATAACCGACCCCTCCCGTCCTTTACACGAGCCCCCGAATTACGAGACCTCTTTGTCCACAGCTACTTCCCTAAACCACCTCCCAACCCTGCTCTTTACCCTTCTCCCGCCTACGCTGTCGCACTTGCTCTTACCTCTCCAACACATCCCTCTTCACCGGTACCCACCATCGACCCTATCACATCTCCGGCTCCTTCACCTGCATTTCTACCAATGTCATCCACGGCATCTCCTGCTCTGTCTGTCCTTCTCTATATATTGGGCAAACGGGACGCTGCTTGGCTGACCGGTTCGCCGAACACCTGCGAGGCATCCGATTCGATAATGACACTCCAGTGTCGCGCCATTTCCGCTCTACTGGTCACTCTTTGAATCATCATCCGTTTGCGCCGTGAATAGGGATTAATATTCTCTCGTCGCTCCTTTGTGTCACATGGGCTCAACTCTCCTCTCCTCTTCATCTAAATTCCCCCCTCTCCTCTCTCACTCTCACATCTCCCTCGCACCACCCACCTTTCCTCTCTTGCT
>NC_068992.1:42398365-42402983 GCF_001194135.2 Octopus bimaculoides
ACTTTTCTTAAGTTTTCTATGTTAATTTGTGATGCACATCTGATTCCATCCTCTATGAGTTGAACTGGGTAGCGTCTGTCAATTAGTGTGTTTTTGAGTTCTTGTAGTCTGTAGTCTCTAGTATTTTGTTCTGACACTATTGTGCATATCCGTCTTACAAGGTTGAAGGGGATGTTTGTCTTGGTGTGTCTTGGGTGACATGAATCAAATAGTAGATATTGTTTGGCGTCTGTGGTTTTGTAAAATATGTCCGTTTCTATTTTTAGGTTTACATTTTTAATTAGTATATCCACGAATGGGAGCTCCTTTTGGTTGTACTCCATTCTGAACTGTATGTTTGGGTTGACACTGTTCAATAGAATTTTGAATTTCTCTGCACCGCCAGCAGATTGCATTCCCAGAATACCGAATGATACCATTTAGTGATCATATTGAGAAATGCGCAAAACAAATGCTACCTCAATTTATAATCTTTCCTTTCCATCAAAGTGCCATTAAATCACCAATACAGATTAGATTAAATAAGGAAACCTTTTTCATTCAAAAATTCAAACCCAAACTTAACCATTCCTAAAAAGAATTCATCCTATTATTGAATTTAAATATATAACCAGAATATATTCAGTGCTGAATTTATTCTGAAAAAACACATGTACCGAGATGCAATTCGAAATTCCTGCCACTTACATAGGTAGATAGCGATAAACAGTCTTCTATGTACTATATTGGATACAAGGTGTTCGCTTGGTATGTTGATTTTCTGTTTACTTCTATTTATCTTGACCATATTATACTGATCGCAATCAGAGGAAGGCCACTTGATTAGTTGGTATAAAATCAGTGACAGACAAGCTCCGTCCTCCATCCCACACACTACCTTTTCTATTGCTAATATAATATTCTCTGTTTCTCGGAGGTGACATATCATCGGTTTCCTCTACTCAGCCATCCATTATCTCCACCTCACATCATCCGTTTCGTGTGCAATAGTTCAGACTCAGACCACGGACTAGCCTATGTACTCAATTCCTATTACTTCCACTTTGTAGACCCGATTCCCAGCTTTTGTCTATCCAATAGGTGTCACCTTGCAATAGTATAACGCGAACATCAACGAGAACTCTCACTAGTTTTGGAGGATTTGCAAATGACATAGACATTGCCCTTTCTTCCAAACTCGGAAATTGCAGTTCTATATCTTAGAGATGAGGAATTATGTACATTACTTTACATTATTTACATTTGACGGATATTTGTCCTCATCTAGTTTGTTGTTAACACAACGTTTCGGCTGATATACCCCCCAGCCTTCATCAGGTGTCTTGAGGAAATTTCGAACATGGGTTCTCATTCCTAAGGTATTTTTCGATGAGAATGAGAACAAAGGTTCGAAATTTCCCCAAGACACCTGACAAAAGCTGGAGGGTACATCAGCCGAAACGTTGTGTTAACATCAAAGAACATGAGGACAAATATCCGGCAAATGTAAATAATGTAAATTATCGGAAAATGCAGCATCAAAAATAACTGCAACACTACGCTATGTATTTGAGGTGATTATTCATTAACCTCATCTTTAAAGATAAAGCAATGTTCATATTTATCTCTTCATGTCGATCAATTTCATCCCTGATCGTTATCAGATATCTAGAACCAGTGATCTCCACAATGCAGATAAGAATGTTATTAGCTCCAGATTAAAATTATAATTGTGTAGTTTGAATCCAATCTGGTTTTGTCTGACAAATAAAAGCCACTTACTTAAAGTTCATGTAAACTCAATATGAATAGTGGCTGGTGATTTAAGCACGAGCCCACTAATTTTGAGGAGAGAGGAGTTATTTGATACCGCTGTGTATATTACTCATTTTATCGATCCAGTAAGGTTAAAAGATAAAAGTTCAGCTCGACAAGATTTGAACTCAGTACGGAAAGAACCAGAAACACTAAAGCGCTAATTGAATTAGGGACTGCGATATATTTTTTTAGGAAGAATTCATTATACAACAAAATGGAAAATATTTTAAGGAACAAGGGTTAACATTGGTGAAAAGTTTTAAAAACGAAAGGTTAAACAAACGCCGAGATAATTGCTGCTTGGAACCATCGATTTCTGTATGGACTCCAGCTATTCTGTATTCTTAAACAGGATATTTAGTTTGATTGTCATCTGAGTGTCCTCTGTTGCGGAAACCAAGCGCAGCATCATGTCTCACGTCCCCCACTTTAACCTCATTAGATTTATTTGAGAGATAATAAGGAGCTGTTAGCAAGTGTCATTGAAAGCATATTTAATATAACAGTCAGCGAGGGAACTTCTTCGAATCAGCTTTATATCAAACTATACCACCTTTAAAAATGAAGACACAGTTGTGAAAGTAATCCTAGATAAGCTATGCTTGCAAAACAAAATATATAGATTGCTGATGACCACAATACCATACATCATTGGTCTACTTGACTAAGGCGGTTATGAAGCTAAAACGACAACAATAATAATGGTTTCAAATTTTGGCACAAGGTCAGCAATCTCATGGGGCAGTGGTAAGTCGATTGTATTGACCTCAGGTGAATTATTTCCCAAATTCTGGTGAATCTATGTTATAATATTCATGCGACATACATCGATGGAGAATAATGGAAAAATAGAGGAAAAGATAATATGAGAGACGCGCTAGGATACATAAATATAAAGAGATAGTATGATAGGAGCTAAACGCTTCCATGCTGTTAAAAAAAGATAAGTCAAGATATATTTAAGTGGCGTACACTAATTGACAAGGCTAGTTTGGAAAATTATAACATTCCAAGAACAGGAGAGAATTCTTGGTTTCTGTCGAATGTGAAATCAATTAGCGAAAAAACATAAGAATTTCCAGATAAATCTTCCGTTTGTAAGATAGAAAAGATAGCGATGCTATGTATGAGGTAAATATATTTCAAGAGAAATACCGCTGTGAATGAAGTAAAACAAATATTGACTTGTAATCATGAACTTATTTTCTAATTTCGGTGTGAAAGACCTATTTCGGAAGAGACGATGAGCGTAGTATGAAGCATATGTACGCCCACGCAGACACAGACATGGTCTCTTCTCTTTCTCTCCCCTGCTCTTTCTCCATCTTTCCTTGCACACTCTCTCTCTCTCTCTCCCCATCTCTCTCTCTCTCTCTCTCTCTCTCTCTCTATATATATATATATATATATATATATTCTGTTTCTTCTTTCAGTCACTTGACTGCGGCCATACTGGAGCACCACTTTCAAGGGTTTTAGTCGAGCAAATTGAGCCAAGGACGTATTTTTTAAGCCCAGTACTTATTCTATCGGTCTCTTTTGCCGATCCGCTAAGCACACCAACATCAGTTGTCAAGTTTGGATGCGGCCACAAACACAGAGACAGAGACAAACACACACATTGATGTAGATATATACATATATGTAATATATATACAATAGTCATTTCCGTGTCTTCCACACAGCTTTCACTAGGTTAGGAACAAGAGATATATAAATATAAGATCGAAGGATGGAGGTGTAGGAAGAAAGTTAGCTTGAAGCAATTCATAGTAAATATAAAACAAAACAAATCTCAGAGGCAATAGCGGTTTATTGAGACGGAAGGTTGTGGATTTTTTCTTATCAGAGTATGATAAACTGAAACGCTATCCTTCTCAACAAACCACTATTGTCCCTGAAAGTTGTTTTGTATCTATACTACGGATTGCTTGAAGCTACCTTTCTTCCTACACTTCGATCCTTCGAAGTTTTATACGGCGGGCTTCTTTCAGCTTCTATCTCCTGAATCCACCCAAAAGGCTTTGGTCGGCCGGGGGTTATAGAAGAAAACACTTGCCCAAGTGCCACGAGGTGGGAGTGAACCCGAAACGTGTGGTTGGAAAGCACTGCATACATGAATACACTTGCATTCACCACGGGCACACATTCCTATGTTAATGTATGTATGTATGTATGTATGTATTTGTGTATATATACATATATATTACATAAATTTTATCTATGCATCTATCCATCTATCTATGAATACACATACACACAAACACACACATATCAGGTTGTTTCTTATGACCTGTCAGAAAGTTGTAGAGACCGTTACGTGCCTCCAGTCATTTGCGCCTGACGAGTCACTAATACAGCTGAGCACTTTACAGGTGCGAAACCAGTGGTCATTCTGTGACTCCCCCCATAATAAACAGTCTTTCTAAATATTTCTACTGTCTTACGGCACGCTTCTTTTTCGGCTGTAAGAACTAATGGCTTCTGGCCGACCGCCAACACCTGCTATCTCCCTCTCCCATGTTCTTGCCTTTAGGCTTTCACTTCATACACGCCAGCTCAATTTGATTTGTTCTCAGTCGAAAGACACCTGTTGTTATATACTTGTTACTTTGTATTTGCAATTGTGTACCATGTTCTCCGTTTTTTGTCTTTGTTGCCGTACACATTCGCTAGCTTTCAGATAAAAATTCTAATGCTCTTAGATTAGACTTTTGGGTGGAGCAACCAGATCGAATTGTCTCAAGTGGAACTGCCCGAAACAGTAAGAACATATGGCAACTTAACTGAAAAAAGAAGGCCACAAATGACCCGCCCTTTT
>NC_068992.1:42403294-42404670 GCF_001194135.2 Octopus bimaculoides
TATATATATATATATATATATGTGTGTGTGTGTGTGTGTGTGTGTGTGTGTATTGTTGTTGCGAAAATGGTACACTTCTTCCCCCGTGACAAAGTGGTATGAACCAGCCACTATAAAGTCAGACAGTCAGTCGTTGTAGAAAGACATTAGTAGTAGAGTCTTTGGACGAGTTTTAAGTTGGAGTTAGTGATAGCTATGTGATATATACGAGTTCGAGTTAGCGACAAGGTAGACGCTTCAAAATCAATTCTTGCGAAGCCCTCAACGATAGTACGAAAGACTAGTCAAATATAATAAGACGTGGAATACCGCCACAACGTGATAGTGGCGACAAGAAAACTACAGTGCCGACAATAACATACAAGTGGACGAGGATCTACATTATAACAATATATATATATATATTTTTATTCGTTTCCGCCATGCAACTGCGTTCATGCTGGACCACCACCGTGGGGAAAATAGGGAACGTTTCATGAATTTCTGTGTCATCCTCGTGCCATGCTAATCTCAGCATCGTTCCAATTTTGAAATATGTACTACCAAAGGAATTCTCGAAAGCAGGATTGCAATGAAGACAGCTTAGAAAATCGGGTAAATACCCTTTAGAAGACAGGAAAAGATGGCTGATAAGCCGCTCTAGAGACTCGAACGCAGTATCTCCGAAATTCCGGCTGATCAGTGTGTTCAGTAAAAGTATTCGTAAATGCTATATGCAAAAATATTCGAGAATATCTTAATTATCAAGGAAATATAAAATATCAAATGTTAAAGATATTCCTAAATGTGTTACACAAGAATCAGTTGTCATCCAGAAAGGACGCATTTTATTCATCACTCTTAATGTAAAACTAATTAAAAGGAGGGAAATATAATTAACACCAAAAAGTACCATAGCCAATTAACCTACTTCGTCTGATTTATTCACAGATGTCGTTGCAGACATGAAAGAAACAACATGTTCAAGGTAAGGTATTTACTAACGATATTTTGGAATTAATTTGAATTTCGATACCTCGGTACTTCAGTTGATTGAACAATCGGCAACGTGAATTTCATGGTACCATGTACGAAGCTCTATGTTCTCACAATAAGAATGTGCACAGTACCACACACATACATACACACACATATATATAGCTGAAAACGCATCATTGGGTTATCAGTGAGATCAGAGAATTACGCATGCATTCTGCATACTTTATTGTATAGACCCAATAATGTTTTCTTACAATTTGGCTATGAGGAGAATTTTCTCTCTAGATTATTTTCTGGGTGCACACGCACATGTTAAATATTATTGTAAATACGTATATTTCATTTAATACTGTTTCATTGAGATAATGACGCTCTCTCTCTCCCCCTATATATATATA
>NC_068992.1:42405388-42408034 GCF_001194135.2 Octopus bimaculoides
GTGTGTATATGTGTGTGTGTGTGTGTGTGTGTGTGTGTGTGTGTGTGTGTGTGTGTGTGTATAAAGGTAATTACATGATGTATTAATCTCTTAAAGGCATGATTACATCCAAGATTACACTGGTTCAATACCTTATATCCCTGGGAAATAAATTTCCCTAGATCAATAGGTATATATTAATCATATAATCGATATTCAATTGTAAGAATGATTAGCAATTTATTAATGAATAGTTATTAACCGTTAACTCCCCATTTTCTTCTCTTAATTGAATATGGATTATACATACACACACATACACACATACATACATACATACATACAAACATGCATACATTCATACATACATACATCTATGCATATGTATTTTTTATGTATGTATGTACGTATGTCTTTATGTATCTACCTACATGATACCATTGTAAAGATAAGTGATATTTTTATTTTGCGCCTCAGAGTCTCTTTTGAATATGAATTTCATCTGAGTGTGCGTAAGGCGATGTTCAGATGTGTTATGACTTGCTCGTATCGCAAGAGACTGTTTTGATCATAATAAAAGTATTTTTTATCAATAGTATACATACATACACACACACACACACTCACACACACTGAGACACACACACACATACACACACCCATACACACACACACACAAACATATATGAGAGAGGGAGAGAGATACGAAAAGACATATCTATACGTATACTGATAGATAGATAGATAGATAGATAGATAGATAGATAGATAGATTCGACTGCATATGTGCGTAGGTATATATGCGAATGTATACCACACATTGAACGTGTAGTAATATATTTATAACAGTGAACATCCCACTTATGTCAATGGACTTCCAGTATCTTATTATTTTATTGCATTTTATTTACTTATCTATTTATTTTACTGTTTCTGACGTGGACAGAGGCAGCCATTGTTGTCTATTGTAGACGTCTACTTTTGCATTCTTTCTGTTGCCTTCCTATTTATCTGTAGATTCTGAGATGAATCTAAACATCTCTAACAAGGCACCATTTGTCTACAGAACAGTAATATGTTCCTGTCAAAGTCACAATCTACAACAACCGAAGAAGAAAAAAAACAAGAAAACAAAAAAGAAAGAAAACAACCAACGGATGTTTTCCGACAATGAAACCCCAGAAGAAGAAGAACAACAACAGCACCAACAGTTTGAACTTCAAACAACGTGAGGGATCATCACTATAAACACTACAAGGAGCAATACACCACCACCAACACAACCACTGCCACCACCATCATTACTACTACTACTACTACCACCACCATCACTACTACTACTACTACTACCACTACAACAACACTTGCTACTAATACTACTACTACTACTATTACTACTACTGGCTGTATTACTGTTTCTATCTACTACGACTATTAATACTACTACAACTGCCACTGCTTCTACTGCTACTACTACTACTACTATCACTACCATCACTACTACTGCAACTATATTAATATTTCTACTAACTATTTCACTGCTGCACCTACTCCTCCTCCTCCTCCACCTCCTCCTCCTCCTCCTCCTCCTCCTCCTCCTCCTCCTACTACTACTACTACTACTACTACTACTACTACTACTACTAATGCTATTAATTCTACTGCTACTACAGGAGCACTCCATAGTTTACGACGACGCGGGTCCGAGCTCATCCGATCACCAGAACAGCATATCTGAGCATTCCACAGACATGTATACCCTTAACGTAGTTCTCAGGGAGATTCAGCGAGAGGCTGGCCCTTTTGAAATACAGGCACAGCCCATTGTTGCCAGCTGGGTGAACTGGAGCAACGTGAAATAATGTGTCTTGCTCAAGAACACAACGCATCGCCGGAAATTGAACTCACCACCTTACGATCGAGAGTCGAATGCCCTAATTACGAGGCCATGCGCCTTAAAGGAGCACTCCGTCGGTTGCGGTGACGAGGGTCCTAGTTGATAAGATCAACGGAACGGCTTGCTCGTGAAACCAATGTGCAAGTGGCTGAGCACTCTACAGACACGTGATACCCTTAACGTAGTTCTCAGGAAGATTTAGCGTGACATAGAATGTGACAAGGCCGGCCCTTTGAAATACAGGTACTACTCATTTTTTGAGAACTAGAGCAACGTGAAAATAAAGTGTCTGCCTCAATTGAACTCACGACTTTACGCTTGTGAGCCGAATGCCCTAACCACTAAGCCACGCGCCTTCACTTACTGCTACTACAACTGATGTGGTGTTGTTGCTCTACTTGCAGCTGCTGCTGCTGCTGCTTGTACGACTTGTATTATTTATGCTCTTACTACTAACTTTGTTTCTGCTGTTTCTGCAAAAATAATCCCAATACTACTACTACTACTATTTCTACTACTACTACTACTACTACTACTGCTACTACTACTACTACTACTACTACTACTGCTGCTGCTACTACTACTACTACTACTAGTACTACTACTACTACAGCTGCTGTTGCTGCTGCTACTGAGCTACTGTTGCTGCTGTTACTGACATCATGTTTATTATTACAGTTCGTCACAACCTGTCCCTACCACTAATTAGTCATTCAGTCTGCTAGAAATTGCAATGAAATCCTGCTTATAAAGACCCCCCACCCTCCCAC
>NC_068992.1:42408114-42413559 GCF_001194135.2 Octopus bimaculoides
CCCCAAAAAACTGTGTGATGCCGCGTTTCCAGCATACATATGAAAAAAAAAATGGATGATCAAAACTGGGTTACATTTGATAATAGAACAGGCCGATCAGTGATTATCTGGGGTGATAAACAATGAAAAGTTAAAGATGTGAAACAAGCTACAAATAACACGAAGACCACGCTTCTTATTATCACTGCTTTTAGACAAAGCAAACTTATAGACAACTTACTCAACCAAATACAATTACCAAATATTACTGAACGCGTGGATATGAACGAAGGCCTTTCATTCGGATTTTGGCTATAGGCTTTCAGGTTTTCGATCAGGTGTGCAACCAGCTTTTTTAATAAGAGTTTAAACTGACCGCGTATGCCACGGATACCCAGACCGATAACGTAAGTGTGAGGTAGAATGAAAGTGATAGGAGTGTTTCAAGGCTGGGCATTTGGTTTACAGGTACAGCCTATCAAGTTGACCCCTGTACAGTTTCCGTCTACCAAAATTCACTTAGAAAGGTTATGTCAACCTGAAACTATATAAGTCAGCTTGCCTTAGGCATCGCGCAGTGGGATTAACCCTAGGAACGTAAGACTGGAAACAAACCTCTTAACCCCTCCCCATGTATGTGTCCTTATGAAACATACATAAAACAGAGTGTGTCATATGATTGCTCCATACAGACTAGTTTGACTTGGCGCTCAACAAAAAGAAAGCAACAACAGTAGCAGAAACAAAACAGCAGCAACAGTAGCAACAATAACAGCAGTGACGAGTGCGATGTTGAGTCCGACAATAACGATTACGTTACTACGGAAAAGTAATTAACAGAGTTGTTACTTAGAAAATTACTATTTTAAAATTTCACAGCGTGAGATATTCAGCGACTGTACTTCCGAGTAAAGATTGTTTCCCAACATACCATGGCAGTCCTGGTTTAGGACGAATGTTGCTGTAATTATTTTGTGCTGATGAAGGGAAATAACCCGGAAATCGCGATACACAGATATTGTTTGAGCTGAGTGGGGGTGCTAGATTCCCTTGTTCGAAAATATAAGAACACAGATCGTATCGTATAGCCAGCTGTAGACGATATTTCGTGGGGCTAAATTACAGCAACATTCATCCTAAACCAGGACTGCCATGTTATGTTGGCAACCAATCTTTACTCCGGAGTTGTTATTTGTTGTGAACTCGGTGCTCTGAGTTCAAATCGCGTCTATGTCAGTTTTGCTTCTCATCTTTTCAGACTTGAAACAGAAGTACCAACAATGTACTGTACTTTGGCGAATCTATAGAAATGTCAGCTCGGTGCCTTACTGTATTCCTTCCTGCGTTTTGCTTTCTTATTTCGAATCCCGCATAGTCCTAATCTGTCACCCTCTTTAACTCCACCACACCCAGGGTCAACTTGATTGATTTTGGCAGAATCAGCTCTGTTGTAAAGATTCCTCTGAATTGAAGGACACGTCCACCTTCCCCAGTACTGTAGTTAGAGTATGTACCGCCAAAGTTAACTCTTGGATTTGCTCACCCGGGCCCCATGGATATAAGAACTTGCATACTTGACTATGAAAAGCCGCCTCCTTTAAAAACAGCACCTGGGAGAGATCGACCGCTTTCGCCACTCCAATCCTACGCTATTGACCTTCGACGTTCCTGGATTCTTGTCTCAGGAGCTCTTTGATGTTTCATGGTCTTTGCCCTCCAGTCCGACCTCAACTACAGCAGCAACAACGACAACAACAGCAGCAACAACGACAACAACAGCAGCAACAACGAAAACAACAGCAGCAACAACGACAACAACAGCAGCAACAACGGCAGCGGTAGCAGCATCGACAACAGCAGCATCGACAACAGCAGCAGCAACGACAAAAGCAGCAGCAACAACGACAAAAGCAGCAGCAACTACACCAGCAACAACAACAATAGCAGCAGCAACAACGACAATGATAACAGCAGCAGCAACAGCAACGACAACAACAACAACAACAACAACAGCAACAACAACACCAACAAAAACAACCATAGCAGCAGTAACAACAAGAAAAAAAGCAACCACAATAACAAAAACAACAGAAGAAGAAGAAGAAGAAGAAGAAGAAGAAGAAGAAGAAGAAGAAGAAGAAGAAGAAGAAGAAGAAGAAGAAGAAGAAGAAGAAGAAGAAGAAGAAGAAGAAGAAGAAGAAGAAGAAGAAGAAGAAGAAGAAGAAGAAGAAGAAGAAGAAAAAGGAGAAGAAGAAGAATGAGGAGAAGAAGAAGAGCAACCCGACCAACGCCAACAGTAAGAACAGTTTGAGAGTCAACCACCAAATGCTTTCATTCTTTCCACAGAAATGGTCGCTGCTTTGCAAATGACGAAGATTTTATTTGCGTTCTCCTATTTTGCTGTTGGTGGTGGTTTTGGCGGTAGTGGTGGTGGGGGTGGAGGTGGGTGGGTGTCTGGAGGGTGATAGTGGTGGTGGTTGTGGCTCTGAGGATAATACTGCTACAGATGCTGATGGTAATAATAATTAAAGTACAGGAGAAAGCCGGGTGGTGAACTGGCAGAGTTGATAGAGCGTCAAAACACCAATCCCTTGCGCTATTTTTTGCTGCTGTTTACATTCTGAGTTCAGATTTCGTCTAGGTCAACATTTCCTTTTATTCCTTTCGGGCCGATGAAATGAAGAACCAATCAAGTACTGCTGTCGATAGTCTCAACTTACCCTTTTCACTCAATATTGTAGAATTTGAACCTGAATTAAATACCGTAAAAGCTGAGCTCTGAGAAAATCATTGCAACATTGGAGAGACATTGCTTTGTGGAATTTATTCTGGCTTTTTACAGTCTTGAGCTCAAATCTCGCCGAGGACAACTTCTACTCTTTCAAGGTAGACTAAATAAAATATCTCCAAGGGACCGATGGTTTCATTAAATCTGCAGGACCTCTGCTTAAAGTAGTAAGAATTAGATAAGAAATCATAACCATCGTCATCGGCATCATCATCACCATCATTATCACAATCCTAGTCCTTTTAATTCTCCTCCCCTCCCCCCATTGTCATCATAATCTTTCACCTTCTCTACATCATCATCACCACTATCATACCCATCATAAACATCCGCTGCTTCCTCCTCATCATCACAGTCATCCCACTCATCATCACCCTTATTATCATCGTCATCATCATCACCATCGTGATAATTATTGTCGTCGCTCCTGTCTCTATTGTTGCTGTTGTTGTTGTGGTGGTGATGGTCATGGTGGTCATGGTGGCGGAGCTAGCAATATTTGTAATAGATTTGCTCCTGCTTTGATATTCATGGTAATTACGTTGATTCAGCTGCTAATTGCATAATAATGAGTCAGGCACAAGAACAGCATTTTGAGGGGAAGGGCAAAGTCGACACCATCAACACCACACCCTGACTAGTAGGCTGTTTCATTGATCCTGAAGGCATACTAATCTCACTGAGGGCAGCTTTGGTTTTCATCCTTTCGGTGTTGATAATATGAAATACCAGTCAACTACTGGGGTCCGATAGAAGTTAAGAGGGCCTCGGCTGGAGCGCTTTTGTTTATAGGTATGTAAAATCGTAGCCAACCTGGGACTTAGCATTAACAATTAAAGCATGACATTAATATTTGCTAGGCGTGGCTGTGTGATACGAAGCTTGCTTCCCCAAAAAATGGCTCCAGCTTCAGTCCCACTGCATGAAACTTCGGGTAAGTTTTATACTGTAACTTCGGGCCGACCAAAATACTTTTGAGTGAATTTGGTAGTCGGAAACTGAATGAAGCCCGCCGTATTGATATGTGTGTGTGTGTGTGTGCGTCTTTGTGCTTATGTTTGTCTCCCACCAGCACTTGACAATCAGTAACGGTGTGTTTACATCCCAGTAATTTAACGGTTCGGCAAAAAGAGACAATAGATTATATACCAGGCTTAACAAAATAATAACAATAATAATAATAATAATATAATAAATGCCCGGATGCAGTACCAGGCAGTGGCTCTCGTGGCTTCTGATCTTAACTGATTGGAAGTGTTATCATGTACATTGTTTTGTCTTGGTATAAAAGATGGGCTACAGCAAATATTCTGCTTAATACCACAGATTTGCTTGTCAGTTGTTTGACCTTAACCAGTTGAGCATGTCCCTTGGTGACTGACGATATGTGCATCTCTGATCATGAGCAGAAGTAGTGGGGGAGCATCATAGCCATGTGTTGAGAGGAGTTCTTTGGGATTTAAATAATTCACCTTTGGAAACATGGGTGTGTTGCTCAACATCCTTAAACAAACCTTATTCAGAGACCTTTTGAGCGGGATGGGCTACTCGATCTGAAGAAAATTCTAACTGGGCCCCACCTGCGAGGTCATGCGCTGTTTCTCTTGATACGAGATCACCATGTCGCGCACATATGGTTGTGATGCATGTGCCTCGTGTACCCTTATCAGGCAGGTAGTCATGATGGGTATAATGGGCTTCGTATATTTTACCCCAGTGTCACTTTGATGACATGCACTGCTCTCTCACTCAATAATAATAAAGCACTAATACCACTCTCAAGTGAACTGAATAGAACAGGGTATGGCTACAAAATTGACAACAAGAAAATAAGCCATCTATTTGATATGGATGATTTAAAGCTATATGGGAAAGATGAAGAGTTTCAAGGACTACTACATACTGTGAAAGGATTCAGTGATGATATCAGGATGTTGTTTGGCCTTGAAACGTGTGCCAAAGTCACTTTTAAGAAAGGGAAATTGATAAAGTCAAGTTCAATACGATTAGATGTCGGAAGAGTAATAAAAGAACTAGAACAGGAACAAACTTATAAATACCTAGGAATAAATGAAGGCTATGGTATCCAGCATGCAAGCATGAAAGAGAAGGTCAGGAAGGAATGTTATAGAAGACTTCCAGCAGTTCTGAAGTCTTAGCTGAATGCATATAATAAGATATTAGCCATAAATTCTTTAGCAGTCCCAGTTGTTCTTTATAGCTTCAATGTGCTTAACTAGAATAACAATGAAATAATCAAAATTGATAGAAAAATCCGATAGCTACTGACTTGTAATAAGATGCACCACCCAAATGCAGACGTGGATCGTCTTTACCTTCCCAGAGCTCAGGAAGGTCGAGGCTTGATCCAGCTTGAACTTACGTACATAACCACCACAATCGGACAGGCTAAAATACCTTCAAACAACCAACGATTGGATGCTGAAACTTGTTGAAAATCATGAAAGACCGAAAAAACTTCACTCTATTCTGAAAGAGAGCAAACATTCGCTACCGAACTGTTAGATACCCACCAGCTTGATCAGATTGAAGGAAATGCGCCAACTGCTGCTGCAAAGAAAATAAAATTAATTGCAAAGACAAAAGCACATGAAAAATTAGCTAGCAGATGGGAACAGAAACCTCTGCATGGCAAGTATGTGGCTCGTAGCAAACAA
>NC_068992.1:42414205-42416521 GCF_001194135.2 Octopus bimaculoides
TGAAACCTATTTGAAAATGATACCAGGCTTACCATCCCTACAGGAAGTGCAAAAAATCGTGTTAACTGGAACGACTCATGTACTGAGAAGAGCATTATCGCTGTGAAAACAGCATCCATTCATGAATTTATATATATATATTTTTTTAATACATATTTTACCTGTGAATTTGCGTGTGTAAACTGGGAATGCATACTATGAGTTTCTCTGCCCTAGGTGTACGGAAAATACTCGGCGAGAAATGGAAGAAAATTTGAGGAAAGAAAAAAAAAACATAATAATAATAATAATAATAATAATAATAATAATAATAATAATAATAATAATAATGATAATAATAATAGAGAAATTAAGGCAAATAGACCAGATATAGTTGTCAAAGATCATGAAGAAAAAAAATGCTTTCTGATTGATGTATCAATACCAGCAGATGACAACGTTTCTCTAAAAGAAATGGAAAAACTTTCAAACTACAAAGACCTGGAAATAGAGGTAACTCGAATGTTTAATCTAAAAACAGAAACAATTCCTATCATAGTAGGTGCCTTAGGTAGAATTTAAAAAAATATTCATTCAAATACATAACAAAAACACCAGGACTAATAATAATAATAATAATGGTAACAATAACAACAACAATAATAATAACGATAATAATAATAATAATAATAATGATAATAATAATAATAATAATAATAATAATAATAATAATAATAACAATAATAATAATAATAATAATAATAATAATAATAATAATAATAATAATGATGATGATGTATCGATACCTGCAGATGACAACGTTTCCCTAAAAGAAATGGAGAAACTTTCAAAATACAAACATCTGGAAATAGAGGTAACGCCAATGTGGAATCTAAAAACAGAGGCAATTCCTACCATAGTAGGCGCCTTAGGTATAATAAAAAAAATATTCATTCAAATACATAACAAAAACACCAGGACTTACAAATATATATAACATACAGAAAATTGGACTACTGGGTACTGCGCACATCCTACGCAAAACACATTCAATACAGTAACCATAAGAGCATCACAGCAAACCACAGCACATACCCAAGGCACACAGAGCTGCGCTCGGTAGTGAAGTGAAAGCACGTTATAAAAATAAAAGTACTGAACAATAATAATAATAATTACTGGGGTCGATTCATTCGAGTAAAAATTCTCCGATGCGTTGCCCAATCATGACCAGAGTCTAACACCTGAAACAAATAAAAGATAAACGTCAAGCGATATCTAAAACCCCAAACTGTACAGGGTATTTTTGAACGTAGAATTTATTACATCACAATCCGACATGTGTAGTTATTAACTGTATAATCGTATGAGCCGTTGTTAGTTCTGTTTACCAAGGGATAATATCTTACAATAATTTGAATATTACTTTTCACACATGCATATGTTTACTTTCAATTATTTTCCAAATTTTCCAAGAATAACAATAATGGTAGCATATACCCAAACGGTTTGGCATTCTCTTTGTAAATCTGAGCAAGATGCTATCATAATAGTCAGACACTGAAGCTGATAATATTGTTATTCTCAAATGTTTTACACCTTAGTTTAGTATTAAATTTGACAAACGTCCATGCATTCTTTGAATTTCCCATAACACATTAGATTGGTTCTCAAAGAATTCGTGAAATCAATGAGATGGCATGTATATCACATCGATACACAACACCCAAATAAAAACAAACTGGATGGGGTGGGGATTGTATTGTTTCAAATCCTATCAAATCTACCGCCATAATCAGTTGCTTGGACATTTTGAGATAGGGCGAATCCAGACTGTCTGCAAAAAAAAAACTACATAAAATAAGGCGTGGCTGTGTGATAACAAGCTTGCTTCCCAACAACATGATTCCGCATTCAGCCGCGCTTCGTGGCACCTTGGTCAAGTGTCTTCTACTATAGCCTTGTGCCTACCACCTAACCAGGAAGTCATACGGGTTTCAGTTGCATGAGATCTTCTTGACTGTGTCGAAAACGATGAAAAGCTTTTGAAAATTTTACGGAGGCCACTGAGCAGGTATCGCCAAGCTTTTGGCAAAATTTGATGCAGATTCTCAGCCCAACTTTCTCTGTCAAGGTCAATGCAACGATCACACGCTACACGCTACACGCATTCCTTCCAAGCACGGCTGTAAACAGCGGAAGTTACCTAGAACGTTAAAACTTAGTGCTCATGGACAGCAGCTCTCAAAGTCAATCTGTGCCAAGCGACTTCACTCTGCGTGCTTTGGCTTCGTTACCCCGGCAACAGTCCAAATACTTATTGATCAGACAACGTAT
>NC_068992.1:42419171-42421680 GCF_001194135.2 Octopus bimaculoides
ACCTGTAAATTTGGATTTTTATCCTTAATATTATTATATATATACAACGGGCTTCATTCAGTTTCCGTTTGCAAAATCTACTCACAAGATTTTGGTCGGCCCGAGGCTATAGTAGATGTCACTTGCCCAAGATGGGACTAAACCCGGAACCGTGTGGTTGGAAAGCAGGCTTCTTACCACACAGCCACTCCTACATATATATATACATATATAACATATATATGAGTGCCTGTGTTTGTACCCCTACCATCGCTTGACAATCGATGTTGGTGTGTTTACGTCCTCGTAACTTAGCGGTACGGCAAATGAGACCGATAGAATAACTACTAGGCTTACAAAGAATAAGCCATGGGGTCGATTTGTTCAAATAAAGACGATGCTACAGCATGGTCGTAGTCAAATGATTGAAACAAATACAAAAAAATAAAAGAATACATATACATATAAACATAAACACCCGCACGCACATACATACTTAATTCTTTCAATCATTTGACTGCGGCCATGCTGGAGCACCGCCTTTGGTTGAGCAAATCGACCCCAGGACTTATTCTTTCGAAGCCTGGTACTTATTCCATCGGTCTGTTTTGCTGAACCGCTAAGTTACGGGACATAAACACCAACATCGGTGGAAAAGAAGAAATATGTGTGCGTACATACATACATACATTTATATATATATGTGTGTATATAAATTTGTGTGTATGCTGGTCTATGTATATCCCTTAGAGTACCTGTATGCGCTTCTGCATCGATAAAATGACACATCTACCTACATTTCTTTACTTCAAAAACCATTCTAACATTGATCTGCTGCACGTTCTACAACTTTTCTCTTCTCTCTCCTTCTCTCTCTCTCTCCATCCTCTTTACCCTTCATCTTCATCGGCTTCTTCATCTCATCTTTCTCTTTTCATTGTGTTTCTTATCTTCTCTCTCCCATCCGTCTTTTTTCTTTTTCGTATTCTTCCTCTTTCTCTTTGTCGTTCCTTTTCCTTTTTTCTGTTTTCTTCGATTTCTGCTTCTTCCATCCATCCATTCATTCATTGATTCTTCCTCTTCTTCTTCTTCTTCTTCTTCTTCTTCTTCTTCTTCTTCTTCTTCTTCTTCTTCTTCTTCTTCTTCTTCTTCTTCTTCTTCTTCTTCTTCTTCTTCTTCTTCTTCTTCTTCTTATTATTATTATTATTATTATTATTATTATTATTATTATTATTATTCTATTCTACTTCTCATTTTAAGATACTTCTATTGAATCTTCTCCAAACTTCTCCATCTCATTCTACTTTTCTCTCCTTTTCTCCTCCTTGTTCTCTCTCTCTCTCTCTCTCCTTCATCTTAATCTACATCTACACCTCACGCATTCCATCATGACTCCTCTACAGCTCCATGTGCTAACCTCCGGTTACTCTTACCGTCTCATCTCATCTCAAATAACACTTAAAACCTGTTAAAATGATTTCAATCCCATTGTGTCATTTAGTATTCAGCTCAACTATCTTGCCTCCGGCTATGCACCGGTTCGATCGTTTAATCTTAGCCAACAATACATCTAACTATCCAAGAAACAAACGCATATTTTATGTTCGTCGCTTACATCATACACAAATGCAGACGACCATTCACAAAAGCGCTCTTACAGTCACACACAAGGACGCACAAATGTCGTGAATAACGGTTGCGTGTGTATAGAGGACGAGAGAGAGAGGGGAGGGGTAAATAGTGTATGTGTGAGAAAGAAAGAGAGAGGGTGGGAAATGTATGAAAATAAGTAAAATAACAAGGACAATAAGGGACAAAAATAAAAATAATAACATTAATGGTGATGGTGATGATGACAATAATAATAATAAAAATAATAATAATAATAATAATAGTAACAATAACAACAATAATAATAACGATAATAATACTAATAATAATAATAATAATAATAATAATGATAATAATAATAACAATAATAATAATAATAATAATAATGATAATAATAATAATAATAATAATAATAATAATGATAATAACGATAATAATAATAATAATAATAATAATGATAATAATAATAATAATAATAATAATAATAATAATAATAATAATAATAATAATAATAATAATAATGATGTATCGATACCAGCAGATGACAACGTTTCCCTAAAAGAAATGGAGAAACTTTCAAAATACAAAAACCTGGAAATAGAGGTAACGCCAATGTGAACTCTATAAACAGAGGCAATTCCTACCATAGTAGGCGCCTTAGGTATAATAAAAAAAAATATTCATTCAAATACATAACGAAAACACCAGGTTTTACAAATATATATAACATACAGAAAATTGCACTACTGTGCACTGCACACATCCTACGCAAAACACTTTCAATACAGTAACCATAAGAGCATCACAGCAAACCACAGCACATACCCAAGGTACACAGAGCTGCGCTCGTAGTGAAGTGAAAGCACGCTATAAAAATAAATAAATAAATAAATAATAATAATAATAATAATAATAATAA
>NC_068992.1:42421690-42422124 GCF_001194135.2 Octopus bimaculoides
TAATAATAATAATAATAATAATAATAATAATAATAATAACAACAACTAAAACCCGATCTTAATAAATTAAATGAAATTATTTACTCTGCTGCTAAGGTAATCGAAAGACGCTGTTTAACACCCAAAAAACCAACAATACCAAAATCGAAAAGAAAATCAAACTGGAGGAGTAGAATTGAAACTGAGATTGAATCGTTGCGAAGGGAGATATCAATATTAACTGAGCTAATCTCTGGAAATGATATAAGATCAAGAAAAAGCAGGAAGATCGTGAGAAAATATGAACTCTCAGCAAGAGAAGAACTAATGTCAGCGAATGAAACACTGAAACAGAAAGTTCAAGCGAAGGCGCAGAGAATACGCAGATTTGAGAAAAGAATCAGATTCTACAGGCAAAATAAGATGTTCAAATCCAATGCCAAATCATTTTACAG
>NC_068992.1:42422860-42423580 GCF_001194135.2 Octopus bimaculoides
GCCAAAGCCACTTTTAAGAAAGGGAAACTGATAAAGTCAAGTTCAATAGAATTAGATGTCGAAACAGTAATAAAAGAACTTGAGCAGGAACAAACCTATAATTACCTAGGAATAAATGAAGGCTCGGGTATCCAGCATGCAAGCATGAACGAGAAGGTTAGGAGGGAATGTTATAGAAGAGTTTGAGCAGTTCTGAAGTCTGAGCTGAATGCATATAATAAGGTGTTAGCCATAAATTCCTTAGCAGTCCCAGTTGTTCTTTATAGCTTCAATGTGCTTAACTGGAATACCAGTGAAATAGTCACAATTGATAGAAAAATCCGCAAGCTACTGACTTGTAATAAGATGCACCATCCAAAGGCAGAAGTTGATCGTCTTTACCTTCCCAGAGGTCAGGGAGGTCGAGGCTTGATCCAGCTTAAAATTACGTACAAAACCACCACAATCGGACTGGCCAAATACCTTCAAACAACCAACGATTGGATGCTGAAACTTGTTGAAAAACATGAAAGACCGAAAAAACGTCACTCTATTCTGAAAGAGAGCAAACATTCGCTACCGAACTGTTAGATACCCACCAGCTTGATCAGGTTGAAGGAAATGCGCCAACTGCAGCTGCAAAGAAAATAAAATTAATTGCAAAGACAAAAGCACATGAAAAATTAGCTAGCTGATGGGAACAGAAACCTCTGCATGGCAAGTATGTGGCTCGTAGCAAAC
>NC_068992.1:42424717-42427453 GCF_001194135.2 Octopus bimaculoides
ATAATAATAATAATAATAATAATAATTATAATTATTATTATTATTATTATTAATATTATTATTATTATTATTATTATTATTATTATTATTATTATTATTATTATTATTCAGTGGGAGAGCAGCGCATGACAACAAAGTGACACTGGGATACAATTATACGAAGCCCAATATACCCATCATCACTACCCGTCTTAGAGGAGTACACCAGGCACAAGCATCACAACCATATTTGCGTGACATGGTGATAGTAAATCAAGATAAACTACGCAGGTGAGGTCCAGTTAAAATTTTCTTGCCTGGTATTGCATCAGGGCATTTCGAGTTACTGCCTGGTACTGCATCAGGGCATTTCGAGTTACTGCCTGGTATTGCATCAGGGCATTTAGTGCCACTGCCTGGTATTGCGTGGAGGCGCGTGGCTCAGTGGTTAGGGCGTCAGCCTCATGATCATGAGATTATGGTTTCGATTTCTGGACCGGGCGACGCGTTATGTTCTTGAGCAAAACACTTCATTTCATATTTTTCTCATCCAGTCAGCTGGCAAAAATGAGTAACGCTGCAATGGACTGGCGTCCCGTCAAGTTGGGGAACACATACGCCATTGAAACCTGGAAAACGGGCCCATGAGCCTGACTAGGCTTTAAAAGGGCGCATTTATTTATTTACCTAGTATTGCAGAAGGGCATTTCGAGTAACTGCTTTATTATTATTATTATTACTACTACTACTACTACGTTTGCATTTTTCTTCTTTAGAATTTCGCCATTCATAATAAATTTTGTTTTAACCGATGGTACGTTATTCTTCTTTAAGTCCTGATACCGATTCTACTGATAGCTTTTGATAATTTTCCCTAACAGTTAGCTAATACGTACAGTATATATCACATTCAGAAACATGATACTGTGGTTTCCATCCCATAGAAAATCCTATGTGAGTGGATTTGGTAATCGGAAACTGAAAGAAGCCCGTCGTATATATATGTGTGTATATATATATATATATGTTTGTGTGTGTATATGTTTCTGTCTGTGTTTGTCCCCCAACATCACTTGAAAACCGATGCTGGTGTGTTTACGTCCCCGTAACTTAGCGGTTCGGCAAAAGAGGAATGATAGAATAAGTACTTGGCTTACAAAGAATAAGTCTTGGGGTCGATTTGTTCGACTAAAGGCGGTGCTCCAGCATGGCCACAGTGAAATGACTGAAACAAGTAAAAGAGTAAAAGAGTAAAATAATACCAATTTCAATAGCGGTCAGCATGCTTAAAAACGTCCGACGACCGTGAATTCTGTTTAAACTTAAACAATATGAGAGACCACAATGTGGATCCCTTGTATGCTAAAAATAGACGTCAAACCGTCTTACCACTAAAGCTGTACTCTCAGCTTATTAAGATGCTAGATGTTTACGAGCTAGACAGGTGAAAAGAATTAAGTGCTATGTTTATTTCTTTGCATCTGTCTAGCTCGTAAATATCTTAATCGTAAACAGCTTACTAAGTTGAGATCACAGATTTAGTGGTAAGTCGGTTTGACGTCTATTTCTAGCATACAAGGGTCCACATAGTGGTCTCTCATACTTTTTATATTTAAATAGATTGATTAAAATTTTAACGAATAAAAGAGACGTGACTCTGGATTTCCTTTTGTTATCTTTGTTTTTATTTCCCACTTTTTGTTTTATTCTTCCACCATGACTCATTCAAATTTTGCATCCACGTTCTGTTTATTGTTTCGTGTTTTCTTATAGGCCAGTATCCTGTCAGTGTATGTGTGTGTGTGTATGTGTGTTTCTGAGCAAAACGGAATGTTTTTTTTTCTGTAGTTTCAGCTCAGAGCTGCGGCTATGCTAATGCACCGCCGTTTTGCTATACTGTTATTACTGAGAGCCTCCTCCAATATGTGACACTTGGTGAAGAATGGAGTTTGATGTAGTTACCCCACATTTACACCTCATGCCGTGAGCTAGGTTAATTTAGGACTCTCGACAGGAAGAGGTCCAGCTTTGATTTAAAAACGCCTATGACTACTCTGTGCAGGTTCCTCAGGCTCTTTGGGAGAATATTAAAAAAGCTGTGGACCCCTGAAACCCAGGCTGTTGCAGTAACTGGTCCTGAAGCGCGATGGCGTTGCTGGGATATTTGGCACTATGCAATGTCGTCCCGTTCTGGCATTGGTATATATTACATATAGTAACTACACTTCGTTTGTTTGCTTTTTAAAGAAAAGCATGCTTATGAGAAGTTTTCCTCTCAGTCCAAAACCATGCCAAGACGCCACTCAACAGTGTATAAGTGTTATGCCTGACAGGCCATTGTATATGCATATATTTGTTTGTATGTGTATGTAGCGTGTACGTGTATCTATCTGATCTCTTTGTCTCTCTCTATCTCTCTCTCTCTCTCTCTTTCTCTTTATATACTCTTTTACTCTTTTACTTGTTTCAGTCATTTGACTGCGGCCATGCTGGAGCACCACCTTTAGTCGAGCAAATCGACCCCAGGACTTATTCTTTGGATGCCTAGTACTTATTCTATCGGTCTCTTTTGCCGAACCGCTAGGTTACGGGGACGTAAACACACCAGCATCGGTTGTCAAACGATGTTGGGGGACAAACACAGACACACAAACATACACACACACACATATGTATATACATATATATACGACGGGCTTCTTTCAGTTTCCGTCTACCAAATCCACTCACAAGGCTTTGGTCGGCCCGGGGCTATAG
>NC_068992.1:42428720-42429232 GCF_001194135.2 Octopus bimaculoides
TATATATATATATATATATATATATATATATATATATATATGTATGTATGTATTATATATATATACCTGGATATAATACTAAAGTTCAGCAGTAAAAGGAACCGTGTCTATACACAAAAATCCTCACACACAACGCTCACAAACACACACACACACATACACACACACACCCACACACATACACACACATTTGAATGCTTAGTCATTTATCATGAACGTCTTGCACGAACAGTGATGAAATATCTTGACACTAGGAAAATTTAAACTTGTAGTTTTTGGGATCACAGATTTTCTTTTGCCAAAAGACAGAAGCAAAATAGACCAAATAAATATTACAGTGAATCGAACTGGGAACCATAAAGCAGGTCACTGATTACAAAGCAATTTACAGCACACACGCGCTCACACAATTATACACACTGCTTTACGCGCATATGTACATATGTATATCCCAAAACACAACGATTATTGAAAAATGAATAGACATATATATATATATATTTATATATTTA
>NC_068992.1:42429660-42439554 GCF_001194135.2 Octopus bimaculoides
TATATATATATATATATATGTATACATATTCATGCATAGTCTTTTGATTATTTCAATAATCGTTGCGACGCTTCTCTCGTGCGTATCAGCAACACTCTATTCTTTCTCTGTCGTATATCGATCTCCATTTTGAATCTGTAATGACGAAACGTGACGATTGGGACATTGCCAACGATTAGTAAAACACAGCTCAGTCGCTAAATTTATGTTAATCCAATAATCTTTTCTATTAACTCCATTTGCTCGCATACTGTTTTTGAAGTAAAACATTGCAAATTCATATTGTTGTTGTTGTTTTAATTTTTTTCGTTGTTGCTGTTGTTGTTGTTTTTATTCTTTTTGTGTATACATTCTGTTTGCTTCATAATGCCGCGGTGCATCTCTAAGTTGGTTGTTGTTTGATATACTTTTGATTTCTATACTAATTTCATCCGTTGGTCTCTGGTATTCTTTTACACCAAAAGATCAATAAAGTTCTCGGTTAAAAACTGCTACTGGAAAATCTTGGGATCCATTAGCAAATATCAGCAAAGAAATGACCAGAAAAATAAGGATGTCTTTTAGCTTTGGCCTTTGACTGTCCTGCACTGTTCTTTTAACAATGATTGAAGTGAAATGAGAAACTCCCTACAGCATCCAAATAGCTTAATTATATTATCTCTGTGTCTCTCCCATTGTCTCCTTTCTTTAAAAGAAAAAGAAAATTCCACTAAGCAAGATGACAGTATGCTTGAAACCAATGACACAAAAACAGGCAGGGTTTTGTTAGAATCTTTAGAGTGTTCGAGTACATAGTGGACGGAATTCTTTCTGCTTTCTTGCATTTGAATTTCAAGTTTCTTTCATGTCATCTTCACCTTTTATCATTCCGGGCTTGGCAAAGCAAAGTACCAGTCGAGATCAGTAATTTGTCTATGAAAGGCGCATTAGATATCTTCTTCGGCTTTTTGTCTTTGAGTTCTGAGTGGAAATCCCGTCGTGCTTCCGTTGCATGGTAAAATTAGTCTGTGATCTGGTATAACACTAGTATCATGTTTTTTCAGGCACCCAACAGTGAGGTCAGCTCTATTGAATGGTTATAGGTCATTTCTCAAGATATCTTCTGTGCTTGCCATCAGTCCGGGAAAATTTGGTTTGGTCGTTGTCTTTCATGTTAAGCAAGCAATAAACTTACTGTTATAAATACGAATATAGTAGAAGACAAAATTGATTAATTTAATCCAAGTACATGATTATGTCGATCCCAGATTAAAAAGGAAAAATATTACATTGTGTGGTTTCAGATAAGCTAAGGCTGTCTGCGATAGATGAGATTACCACGGCTAATATATACTCCATGAAAATGTTGCTTTGCAGTGGCTGATAAAGCGCAAAGTACCAACAGCATCCACTAAGTGTCATTTCACTTTTGTTCTTAAATGTGTGTTAAAATAACTGAGCTTCTTGGACCTCCTTCGAGATGATAAATCTGTAGGATCAGAGTTAAGCTGGGAATAAACCACCACCAGAAGAATGATTATTTATAAAAGTATTGTATAATGGAGATTTAGATATATTTCAGCGACTATATATCAACAGAGTAAAATCATATAATTAAGATCAGGAATAAAGTATGTTAAAAATTATAGTGACATAAAAGATAATTGGAAATCAGAATTTATGGGGTTTATTCTATGCTAGACATAAAAGCATTCCCTGCTAAAGAAGAATAGCAAAGTAACAATGAATTATAAATTATGAAAATGCGATAACTAAGAAAACACATCCTCAAATAATATTAATTGGTGGAACAGATTGTATCCCAAGATGATATGATATATTTCAGTGGATATTTATCAGTAGATCAACTTATATAACTGAAAGAAAGGATAAGGCGGCAAGCTAGCAGAATCGCTAGCATAACGGATAGAATACTTTCAGAGTTCAAATTCCGCCGAAGGCAGCATGCCATTCATCGTTTCGGAAGAAATAAAATAAGTAACATTTGGGTCGATGTAATCGACTAACACACTTCCTCGAGATTTCAAGCCTTGTGCTTATAATAGAAAGGATAAAATGTTGTAAACTTATAATCTTTTCTACTCTAGGCACAAGGCCCGAATTTTTTCTTGGTGGAGGGGGGCAGTTGATTAGATCGACCTCAATACGCAACTGGTACTTAATTTATCGACCCCCGAAAGGATGAAAGACAAAGTCGACCTCGGCAGAATTTGAACTCAGAACATAAAGACAGATGAAATACCGCTAAGCATTTCGCCCGGCGTGCTAACGTTTCTGCCAGCTCGTCGCCTTCAAAATGATGTAAAGTTATAATGATGGAAAATGTAATATCGCAATTGTTTTGGGTTCGATCCATATCAGGTCTCTTTCAACATAAACAAGACCCGTTCAAAACATTCGAGTAAATTATGGTAAATAGGAAGTACATAGAACCACATGTAAGGAACAGTTTATTCTCGGAGTGTAGGCTTAATCAACCATCGAGTTTAACAGAACAACCTAGCTCTTAAGTGCTGCATTATGAGTACTTGTATTAGATTATTGGTTTAGGATTATCTCCAGTGCCTCTCGCCCGGAGTGTCAGGATTCGTTAAAAAGGATATATGAAGCTAGGCATACTTGACTGAGTAAATGAACAAGGCATAAAAACGTTGAGAATAAACAAATGAAATATGAAACCGGAATTAGATTTTACAGATGAACCATGAAAGCGGGTGGATTATCGTGCAGACCTAAGAGTAATGGATTTGAGAAATCAGTGTGTAAAAGTGGATGAAATTAATACAGTTCATTTTGCCAGCCACTCCACTGAGTCAAAATTTTGGCCTCAATGACACTCCTTTGATATTTCCCGAATCGATGAAAAAAATACCAGTAATATACTACGTTGCATCAAAAGATATGTTAATGATTATAATCGATCGATGTTTTCATGTTGATAATACCAATACTAAATAGAAGAAAACGTTAGTGAGGATGGGTTGTCTCCCTTGAACCAGCGATTAATTGGAAGTGGGAATCTATTTCGTAAGGTCTCTTATGAGCCTAATCAGCGAACAGAGAACTCCAATTTTGCAGGAGGTAGCGCTTGAAATGGATACATTGTGCGAATATTTCTTTACGAATTTTATCTCACTGTCGCTTGATGAGAAAACGAAACAGAGAAAAAAAAAAGAACACAAGTGCTAAAACATTTCAAGGTGGTGCCCAAACATGGCTGCAGTCCAATGACTGAAACAAGTTTAATAGAAAAGATAAATGCTGTTAATTGTGAAACTAAAAGTGTGTGAAATAACGAAAAAAAAAAAAACAAACAAACTGCGTCCGCTGTCTATGCCTTGCGTCATTTAGTTACGAATCTTTCTATGCGTGATTATTAGCTTCAGTCGTAAATCTAAGACGCGAAACTCTACACTATACCAACATCTGGTCATAGTCTAAGATTACATATGAGCAGAAATTTGTGGAACTGAGCCAATTGCTGGTTTAGTCATTAATTCGCAAGAGGGCTGGCCAGTGAGTGAGAAGGAGATTATAATCGAGAATAAGGATGTGCGTTAAGTTTCCAAATTTTGATTGTGATAGAACCTGCTGCAAAAGTCTATAGTTCCAGGTCAGAACTAACAACGATTAATGCATAAGATATTGACTGTTGACGTAGAAATTCTTTGGAAAAATTGGAAGAAAATTGAGCTGAATAATTAGTAACCTTAATTGCAGAATTGGGCAGTGGTCGCCAGATATTAATAAGGCCAAACAGTTATAGCTAGATAGATAAATGGATGGACAGATATATATATATATATATATATATATAGAGAGAGAGAGAGAGAGAGAGAGATAGAGATAGATAGAGAGATAGATAGATAGATAGATAGATAGATAGATGACAAATAGATAGATAGGTGGATGGATGAGTAGATAGACAGATAAAAATGAGACACGGCGGCTTGCTTACACTCTTTGTACCAAGTTGTATTTGAACCATCGACATGTAGTGTGCATCAGTTTTCTGTCCCGTGTGTGTTCCGAGCTTGGCTCCCTGCGATGAACTTACCTGTCCGTTCCCTGCCTTTTTCCATAAAATTAATCACCAATACCAAATATCATATTGGAAACCAGTCTAGTTGTACAACTGGGAATGAGATCCTTGGTTTCTTGTCCGTAGATGCATGTATTTGTCACTCTTATAGACAACAGTTTGATGTATTTTGTGCAATTATTACCATCGAAATTTTCATTTTATTCATTAGATTCATATGTCAAAAGTAAGCTGTTTATTTTTTATTACGCCTCGCGTATATTAAATTCATGTTCGTTTCTGTAATGCATCAGTACCTATCATTTATCGTCTTTTGGTTGAGAATTTTGTATAATATAGATGTGTTGTCTGGTAATGTTTACATACCTAGTATTTTGTGTTGTGTGATGTGCATTGCAATTGGTTTTTGCTGTAAATGGATAATAATCCAATGGAAGATATTTAGTTTTGTAAGGTTAGTATGAATAGTTAGTGCCAGGAAGACTATAACAAACTCGTTTGCAATCGAAAATATATTTGAAATGTTGTTAGTATTACTCTGCAGATAATATTTTCCAGTATTTGCAACACTTATGCATAGAGAAATAATATATTTCTAAATCTCTCAGAGAGATTTATGCAGTAGCAGCACGATAAAGATATAGTATGTTGTCACCTTAATGTGACAATCCCATAAAAGGGAATAACGCTACGGTTATTTAGCCCTAAGAAACACCGCTTTGTGTTGGACTTGACACATTTCCTGTGCTTGTCTCCACTCTGAGAACATAAGGACACAGGAAATATGTCAAGTCCAACAGGAAACAGTCTTTCCTAGGGCTAAATAAAAGTAGCATTCTTCCCTTTTATGGGACTGTCACATTAAGTTGACAACATACTATCACGTTTTCTTATGCGTACCTCATACAAAATATAACATCTTCATACGGCTTTGGATGTGCATCAAGAGTACGCAGTTTCAATTTTAATACTATCTCTATAATATTTCTCATGGATATACAACATATGTACATTCATTTCAAAGAGCCAGACTTGTCACATTCTGTGTCATGCTGAATCTCACTAAGAAATACGCTAAAAGTACGTGTGTTTGTGGAGTACTCAGCCACTTGCACGTTAACTTCACTTGCAGACTGCACCAGTTTCATATATACACGGAGTACCAGTTTCACATATGTGTTGTGTGTGTGTGTGTGTGTGTGTGTGTGTGTGTGTGTGTGTGTGTATGTGTAGTTAAAATGTGCAGAAAACAAAAGATGAAGACAGGCGAAGGAACAAAATGCAGGGATATTAGTTTAACGCTCGAGAAGTGTCAACATGTCTTTGATGTTTCGAGCCTACGCTCTTCGATAGAATGTATTGAAAGGAAAAAAAAAATCTCAAAAATAAAACGGACAGAGAGAACAAATGTGTAGGGGTTCAACGTATGTTTATATATATATATATATATATCATTACTAATTTGTTCGTGGGTTCATGTGATTGTGGTTGTTGTGGAGAAGAAAGATATGTAATTTAGAAGCCTTATAATATATACTTAGCTTTAATTTTTTCACTTGGTAAATTGTATTTTGCATTTCTCTCAGAGGATTTCGATAGCACATTACTCTCTTCTATAATTAGTATTGAAAGTGTTTATAAGCCATTCAAAACAAACAAAAACCGTTAGATTCACTTCAAGATTTAAACTTAATTTGTGTTAAAATATTTTCGTCACTTTGAAACTGCGATTTGTTCACTGACATTATTTCGTGGTCAGTGAACAGGTCGCGGTCTCAAAGCGAGGAAAATATTTTGACACAAATTAAATTTAAATGTTGAAATGAATCTAACGGTTATTGTGTGTTTTTAAAAGGCGCATAAACACCATCCACGCTGCAATTGTTTTTGTTTTAACACATCATCTCAGATCAAGTCACTTGCTATGCAAGTACATCTCCAAGATATAATTAGTATATTTCTCATTTACATTTCATGTTTGGTTTATGTATTTGTGTACTTCTAATAGTCATGATATTCGACCATTTTGTTGTATTGTATATTTTCTTCACAATTCTTTATGTTTTGGTGTATTGTTTGAACTACCGTTGTTGACTGAGGTCTGTTTTATTTTGCAGATCTCTTTATCTTTTCCTTATTTACATTATTTACATTTGACGGATATTTGTACTCATCTTGGTAGTTGCTAACACAACGTTTCGGCTGATATACTCTCCAGTCTTTATCAGATGCCTCGGAGAAATTTCGAATCTGATGACGGCTGGAGGGTATATCAGCCGAAACGTTGTGTTAACAACAAACAGGATGAGGACAAATATACGTGAAATGTAAATAATGTAAATAATCTACATATTTCCTCATCTCTTAAATATAGAACTGTACTCTTTATCCGTTACTTTATTTGTGGTTGATAGTGTAAATGCCCTTCTCGGCCTTCATATCTCTCTGGTCATTCATTATTTCCATGCAAATATATAGGTTTATTTGTGAGTGGGGTTTAAATGGACGCCTTGCCTCTCTTGATTTCTGTGTGAATGTTTATGTCTCGATTTAGAATTATTGAGCCGTCGTGGCGTTTACTGTTATTATAAAGGGCGCTGAATTAAAAAGAAAAGTCTTCTAAGTCTTCTTTAATTCCTCACCGTTTTCCGGTGCATCCTTTAGATTGCGTGTGCCGTATACACATAAATATCTCATATGCATAGCTTTTTAAAGTCTTAGTACACTTTTGCTCTCTCTAATGAATGTGAATGTGAGTCTTTTGGGAGAATTCATAGCTACTTAATGTTATTGATTAATATATTTCTATGCGAACACCGAAAATATTTTTTCTGTTGTAAGGTGCACATACGATTTCTTCAGTGCGTTGTGCGTTGCTGTGGGTAGGTGAAGTCATGCTCGTTTGTATGCACTGGTACATATAGTGCATATTGTCTGTGCCAATTGAATTTTGGAAAATAGACCTATTACGGCAAAGTCGGTGATGTTGACGATTTCTCCGTTTTCTTCTTTGATCTCTAGAAACTATTCGGATGATAAAATAATTTATATCTCCCGTGTGTATCGTTTAATAATAACATTGCTTAATTGCTTAGCGATCTTGCGTCTAAGTGTATTTATTTAATTGTGATTCAACGGATGTTTATTTATTTATTATTGATTTATCTTTTTTTTTTTGCGGTGTTTAGTAAATAATCACCGGAGAAAAATTGCTCTTTATCCAAATACAAACAAAAACCTCTACATTTGCGTTTATCTCTGAAATTAGTTCATCCAGATTAACTTTCATAGAATAGTATTGCGTTTATAAATTATTATAAATTAGTATATGCAGTTCAGTAACATGAATAACTTTTGTAATATGTACGGCATATATCATGACTGTGAATGTTTAAATGTACACATTTTGAGAGTTGTTAAGTACCTACTTAGAAAAGCATTTTAATTTTCATTCAACTTATTAGATAAGGTGATTTGCATTGAAAGTATTAGATAAGGTAATTCATAGAGGGATAAGACTTCACCAACACCAGATTCTGAGACAATTAATGAGTCAAGCTATAGAACAATACACTAGCAGAAGAAGAAGTAAGACAGGCACTTTGTCGATTACGAAGTCGAGTGTTTCAGTTGATCCGATCAAATGAAACAGCCTGTTCGTTAGATTAACGAGCAAGTCAGTGACTGAGTGACCCACATATAATTTTTAACAGACTGTGACAAGGCCGGTCCTTTAAATTGCAGGTGCAACACATTTTTGCCAGCGGACTGGACTGGAGCAATGTCAAAACAAATGTCTTGCTCGGGGGGTGGGCGGCAGAACGCACTGCCGGGAATCGAATTCACGACCGTGAACTGAATACACTAACCACTAAACCACTTACCTTCGCAGCAGAAGAATTAGGATCAAATCAATGTAACAGATAGACTAAGTCGGTGTGCTGGCAGAATAGTTAAGTCGCCGTGCGAAATGCTTGAGTTCAAATTCCACCGAGGTCGATTTTGCCTTTCATCTTTTCGGAGATCGATAAATTAAGTACCATTTCCCTATGGTGATCGATCTAATCAACTGGCCCCCCCTTCCTCCAAAATTTCGGGCCTTGTGCCTAGAGCTGAAAAGAATATTCATTTGTAAATAAGGCGGTGAGCTGCCAGAAACCTTATCACTCGGGGCGAAAAGCTTAGCGGTGTTTCGTCTGTCTTTGTGTTCTGAGGTCAAATTCTGCTGAGGTCGACTTTGCCTTTCATCCTTTCAGGCTCGACAAATTAGGTACTAGTTGCGTACTTGGGTCGATCTAATCGACTGGTCTCACTCCCCCAAAATTTCGAGCCTTGTGCCTTAACACATCAAGAAAACAAGAATTACACAATTTACCAGAGGAATTAAAATACGTGTTGATTATGAAACAGATGAACACCATAACAAAATCACTGAAATATTGAACACACCATTACTTCAAATCACCAATAAATTCTAATCTCTCACACGTGTTTTCGGTCCACCAATGCTGATGGTGGTATAATTCTGTTTATATAGCATCTCTTATCTTTTATTATACATCTTCAACTTAAGGCGGTGGGCTAGCAGAATCGTTTGCGCGTCGTTACGTTCTGAGTTCAAATTCCGCCGAGGTCGACTTTGCCTTTCATTATTTTGGGGTCGATTAAATAAGTACCAGTTACGCACTGGGGTCGTTGTAATCGACTTAATCCCTTTTCCTTGTTTGTCCGCTCTATGTGGGCAATAAAGAAATAATTATATATTTTTAACTTAAGGCGGCGCGCTGGAAGAATCGTTAGTACGCCGGGCGAAATGCTTAGCGGCGTCTCGCTCGGCGAAACGTTCTGAGTTCAAATACCGCCGAGGTCGACTTTGTCTTTCATCCTTTCGAGGGTCGATAAAATAAGTACCAGTTAAACTTTTGGTTTGATGAAATCGAATTAATCACTTCCCCAAAATTTGAGGCCTTGTGCTTCCATTAGAACGGATTATATTTCTTTGACTTGTTTCAGTCATTGGACAGCGACTATGCTGGGGTCTGATCGAGACAAATCAACTTATGTACTTACGTTTTTATGCATACATATATGTATATGCGTACATACGTACATACATCGACATGCATCTTTGTTTGTGTTTGCATCTATTTGTATATGTGTGTGCGTGTGTGTAGGTGATATGCACTATAATTGATTTTTTAGTAAACAATTCCCGATAGAATAACTATATTAGCACACCTCATCCATTCAGCATTCGCTGAAATACCTTGGTTTATATTCTAATGCAATAATCTCCACAGATAAATCTATGTGAGTATTCATCAACGACATGAAACAGGCAAAAAACACTAGCTGCCACCTAAGAAATATGAAAACGTGTTCCAAACTGAATATTTAATATATTTCATTCAGAATAGCATTTTATGCTTGAGTAAATGCTAACTTTAATTTTAAATTAGAAGGTGGCCAATTTTATATAATAAAATATAATATGATATGATATAAATATAATAAGATACGTGCATATATCCATGAACACACACACACACACACACAGAAATACATACACACACACATATATGTATACATGGATACATATAGATACACATATATATAGATAGATATACATATAAATAAACCATACATATACACGGACACAGATACACACGCACATATAGTTTAATGTTCCGGTATAGATAGGATCAACAAAAAGCGTACTCTATCCAGACCGGAGAGAGATAAACAAGATTTAATATAGCTAATTTAAAGAAAAGAGCTACCAATAGTAACTTGTTTAAAATTGTGTGCATATGTGTATATATAAATATATATATATATATATATGTGTGTGT
>NC_068992.1:42439813-42441850 GCF_001194135.2 Octopus bimaculoides
CAACTTTCAGGCATTATATTATGTCTATTTATTTATTAAAAAAAAACAATTATAACAATATATATATACATGTATAACATATTATTCTTTACATATATAAAGGTACCAGTACTTATTAAAATATATAACGTAGAACAAAGAAAGTACTAGTACCTCATTTTTAACTGCACAACCAACGTCAGTACTTGATTGGTAATCAGATAGATGGTGATAATGGCGATGGTGATGATGATGGTAACGAGGTACTACTACTACTACTACTACTACTACTACTTATAATAATAATAATAATAATAATAATAATATTAATAATAATAATGATAATCATATCAATAACGACAAGAACAACACGACCAACAACTTATTAATGCTTCAAAACAGATTCCTGACGTTATAATCCTTTCTACTAAGGCACAAGGCCCGAAATATTTTGGATGGGGCCAGTCAATTAGATCTACCCTAGTACGCAACTGGAAGGGCAAAGTCTACCTCGGTGGAATTTGAATTCAAAACGTAAAGACAGACGAAATACCGCTAAGCATTTCGCCCGGCGTGCTAACGTGTCTGCCAGCTCACCGCCTTATTCCTGTTATTTTAATGCCCCCGAAACAATAGTCAGTATTAAACTACGCCAAAGAAATATATATACAATACAGACATCTACAGGTATATACATGCGCACATATATAAAAGTGTGCATACAGATATACACGCACCATATATGAATATATGCATGTATCACACACGCACACACTCAAACACAGATGTATATATGAATATAGGTGTGGATTAGTCATAAGAAGCTTGTTTCCCAAACACATAGCCACGGTTTCAGTCCCGCTGCGTGGTGCATTGGGAAGTGTCTTGCACAATAGCCTCTGCCCGAACAAAACCCTGTGAGTGGATTTGGTAGACGGAAACTGAAAGAAGTCCGTCATAAATATATATATACATATATTTATTTGTATGTGTGTGTTTATGCAAGTGTGTGTATGTGTGTGTGTGCACATGTGTGTATGCGTGTGTTTGTGTCACAATTTGAACGCCGTCACCACCATCGTTTGACAACCGGTGTTGGTGTGTTTACATCCCAGTAATTTAGTGGTTCGGCACATGTAACCGATAGTATAATTATCGGCTTAAAAGAAAAAAACAAAAAAAACAGAACTTGGGTCGATTCATTGGACTAAAAATTCTTCATGGGGATGCCACAGCATGGCCACAGTTTAATGACTGAGACAAGTTTAAAAGTATATATATATATATATATATACAAACGTGCCTGTATTGTTCTTATGATGTATAATCTTTGCTTGCCTTCTAGCAGATTAAAATTATCCTCTTAGTTTGGTTTAATAACTGCATATTAACATTTCTGTACTAAATTAAACAGGCAAGCTTACATATACACATGCACACTTCTAAACACACACACATAGACACACACACACACACATACATATTAAAAGTTCAGCATTAATTTTAACATTGAAAGCAAGTAAATCCTTTTATTACAAGAACGTAAATGAAGACAACAATTGAAGAAACTAGAATCAAAATGCATTTAATCACGGCATTGTCTTTCATAATCTTGTTTATGCCGTTATATTTTAGTTTCCAACTTCAAAATATGAGTCCACACAAGAACACATCTTACCGCGTAATAATGCTATGGTTTGTCTTGGATTGTTTAGGATTTTTTAAAGGCAAGTTTCTGATATATCCTTATTTAATGCTGGACAAAATACGCTTCCATTTATCCCTTTCACTGTACACTTCTTCACTTCTTCGCCGTGGTCTTCGTAATCTTTTGACTGTAATGTCTTGGATGTCTTCCAATTGGGTCTACTTCGATCATTTGGATATCCTGTGCCAGCTACGTAGGTCAAGTGTCATTCTTCTATTCTGTTGCTAGTTTCAGACTTTCGCATGTCCATGCGGGCGTTTCACCTTCAAAGATTTTTCTTCATACACACACATACATGCACACACATATATAGTATCGCCTATAATATATATATATATTTGTATATATAT
>NC_068992.1:42441907-42442641 GCF_001194135.2 Octopus bimaculoides
TATATATATATATATATATATGTATATATATATATAATGTTTATAATGTACTGTTCAACAAAGATCAACAAAAAAAGTGCTCCATCTGGTGAGAGATAAACATTATTTATTTAAAGAGCACAAAACATAGCTTTAAGTGCTACTATTACTTTCATATCTTCAGAAATATCTCAAACGTATTCATCAAGCACAAACCGCTTATAACGAACTGAAAAAAAATTGAATAAAAGAAGAAACACAAAAAAGCTAAGAAGGCAGCATATAGAAAACGCGGAATGTTAAAAAACGGAAAACGAAAAGGTAAACACTAAAATGTAAAAATTAAAAAAGGTAAAAGATTTTTCCTCCTTACCTTAAATTATAAGGCTGGAAAGATATCAGATTAATCTGGTAGAGGCGTAATTTTCCAGTTCTTCAAAACATGTGTGTGTCTGCGTGTATGCATGTATAAATGTGCATGTGTGTCTGTGCTTGTGTGTTTATATGGGTTTGTGTGTGCTTGTTTATGCTTTTGACACTAGGCTTTGTTCATATTGGCGCAGCAGTGGCTGTGTGGTAAGTAGCTTGCTTAAGAGCCATATGGTTCTGGGTTCAGTCCCACTGCGTGGCACGCTGGGCAAGTGTCTTCTACTATAGCCTCGGGCCGACCAAAGCCTTGTGAGTGGATTTGGTAGACGGAAACTGAAACTAGCCTGTCGTATGTATGTATGTGTGTGTTTGTCCCCCCCCCCCCC
>NC_068992.1:42442674-42444516 GCF_001194135.2 Octopus bimaculoides
CCCCCCCCACATCGCTTGACAACCGATGCTTGTGTGTATACGTCCCCGTAACATAGCGGTTCTGCAAAAGTGAGCGATAGAATAAGTACTAGTCTTTCAAAGAATAAGTCCTGGGGTCAATTTGCTCTACTAAAGGCGGTGCTGCAGCATAGTTGCACTCAAATTACGGAAACAAGTAAAAGAATCAAAGAATAGGAAAACTAAAAAATTATGAATACTAAGAGCAAAATTGCACCTTCAGATGTAAATAAAGATTTCCTGAAGTGTCTATGAGCCTAATGATAAATTTGTGGTTAAACAAGTTATGTTTTACAATAATAATAATTCTTCCTACTAAAAGCACAAGGTTTGAAATTTGTTGGGTTGGGGTGGACTACTCGAATACACCGACCCCAGTGCACAATTGGTACTTAATTCACTGACCCCGAAAGTTTGAAAGGCAAAGTCAATCATGGCAGCATCTGAACTCTGAATGTAAAGAATGTAATAGTAATAATAATCGTTTCTACTATAGGCACAATGACTCAACTGGTACCTAATTTATCGACCCCCGAAAGAATAAAAAGCAGAGTTGACCTCGGCGGAATTTGAACTTAGAACGTAGCGACGGGCGAAATACTGCTAAGCATTACGTCCAGCGTGCTAACGATTCTGCCAGCTCGCCGCCTTAGTAGTAGTAGTAGTAGTAGTTGTAGTAGTAGTAGTAGTAGTAGTAGTGGTAGTAGTAGTAGTAGTAGTAGCAGTAGTAGTAGTAGTAGTAGTAGTAAATGCCCTGAAGCAGTACCGGGCACTGGTTCTCATGGTTTCTGATGTTAACTGATTTGAAGCTTTAATATGTACATTGCTTTGTGTAAAAGTTTTGCTACAGAAGATATTCTGCTGAATACCAGAGATTTGCTTGTCAGACACTTGGCCTTAAACAATTAAGCACGTACCTTAGTGGCTGTTGTTATGTGCAACTCTAATCACGAGCAGGAGTAGTGGGGAAGTGTCATGACCATATGTTCATAGGGACCCTTTGGAGTTTGATTAACAACAACAACAACAAAAATAAAATAGAAGATTGAAACCGACCCTTATTCATAAAGCATTTGAGCGGGAAGGGCTTCTTGATCTTAAGAAAATTCTAAATGGGCCCACCTAAAAGGTCAAGTGCTGTTTATCATGATATGAAGTCGCCATGTCGCGCACATATGGTGTCGATGCATATGCCTGATGTACTTTCATGAGGGTATACTGTGCTTCGTCACTTTGATAGCGAGTGTAATAATAATAATAATAATAATAATAATAATAATAATAATAATAATAATAATAATAATAATAATAATAGTAATAATAATAATAATAATAATAATAATAATAATAATAATAATAATAATAATAATAATAATAATGATGATGACGATGATGATAATAATAACAATAATAACTTTAACTGAATTGCTAAATAGAACTGGATGCGGTTACAAATGCTACGGAAAAACAGTCAGCCACCTTCTATATATGGATGACCTAAAATTATATGCAAAAAACGACAAAGAGCTAGAAGCACTACTACAAACAGTACACGGCTTTACCAAGAAAATAGATATGAAATTCGGATTAGAAAAATGTGCCAAAGCAACCCTGAAAAGAGGAAAATTAGTTAAAAGTAGCAATATAACACTAGATAAAGCCAATGAAATAAGAGAACTAGACGAAAGCCAAACATATAAGTATTTAGGAGTCAATGAACTAGATAGGATACAACATACACAAATGAAAGAAAAAATAAAGAAGGAGTACTATAGACGAGTTAGATCAATACTAAAAACAGAGCTCAATGCTAAAAACAAGATA
>NC_068992.1:42445635-42447785 GCF_001194135.2 Octopus bimaculoides
AATACCAGCAGATGACAACGTTTCTCTAAAAGAAATGAAAAAACTTTCAAAATACAAAGACCTGGAAATAGAGATAACTCGAATGTGGAATCTAAAAACAGAAACAATTCCTATCATAGTAGGTGCCTTAGGTATAATAAAAAAATATTCAGACAAATACATAACAAAAATAGCAGGACTTACAAATATATATAACATACAGAAAATTGCACTACTGGGTACTGCACACATCCTACGCAAAACACTTTCAATACAGTAAACATAAGAGCACCACAGCAAACCACAGCACATACCCAAGGCGCACAGAGCTGCGCTCGGTAGTGAAGTGAAAGCACATTATAAAAATAAAACTACTGAACAATAATAATAATAATAATAGAGTAGATCTATACTCAGGTGACACACTCTTAAGAAAAATTAATAGCAAAGAGGAATTTTCCAGGGGCTCTTGTTGTCCCCTTTAATATTTGTCTTATGTTTGATCCCCCTCAGTTTACTATTAAGGAAGGCAAAGACAGGGTATCAGTTCAGAAATAGTAATAGAAAAAAATGACCATTTGCTCTACATGGATTATCTAAAGCTCTTTAGTAAGAATGAAAAATAGGTAGATTCCTTAATACAGATAGTAAGATTATTAAACAAAGATATAGGCATGGAATTTGGCATAGATAAGTGTGAAATATTAGCCATGAGAATAGGATAAGCAGTGAACAGCGAAGGCATCCCATTACCAGATGGCCAGACATTATAATCATTGAGGGAGGAGAGCGTTATAAGTATCTAGGTGTATTAGAATCTGACAGAGTATTAACTATAGAAATGAAAACGAAAATTGAAAAGTACATCAGAAGGGTAAGGAAGCCAATGAATTCAAAGCTATATGGTCCGAATTTAGTGAAGGCCGTAAATATTTGGGCGGTATCATTACTTAGATACTCAGCGGATTTTGTAGATTGGACGAAAATTGAATTAGCAAAGCTAGACAGTAGACTAGGAAGAAATTCAATAGGAATGGAGGACTCCACCAAGAGGCAGTAGTGGAAAGATTGTACCTACCTAGAAAGGAAGTAATAGCAGTATTGAGATATGTTTATGGTTGCAGAAAAGAAAGCTGAAAAGAGAGACAGAAAGTTTTGGTAGTAGCTGCATAAGATCGAGCGTTAAGGACTAATTTGATAAAATTCAAGACACAAAAACGAAGTAGATACCCAATGTTATGCAAATCAAAAGAGGAAAGCGTTAGTGAATGTAGCATGCTGGAAGAGAAAGAATACAAGAAAAGACATAATAACCCAAGGAAAGTATCCACTGGCAGTTATGTAAAAAGCTAAGATTTGAACATACTAATAAATGGTATGAGCAGGAACCTAGTACAGCACTAGATTGTAAGAAATGCAAGATGTTTAACATCTTTAACATTCATACTGACAGAATAATACAAGCTGGAAGACCTGATTTAGTAGTAATAGATAAAGAGAATAGAAAGTGCTAGATAATTGACTTTACAGTCGTAAATGATGAAAAAATCAATATGAGAGGTATAGAAAAATAGTACCAGCACCTAGCTATTGAATTACAGAGACTCTGGAAAGTGTAGGTAAAATGTATCCCAGTAGTTAAACGTGCAATGGAAACTATCCCGAAAGACCTGAACAGATGGATAGAGGAACTAGGCATAAAGCCCAGTTTAGTACAGCTGCAGAAAACAGTGTTATTAGGAACAGCTAGGATACTTATGAGGGTTCTTGGCATCTAAGATTACTTGTTGTAGTCCGATGTTAGGATTATTTCTTTTGCAAATGTCGAATCTGTTGTGTGCATATGAATAATAATAATAATAATAATAACAATAATAATAATAATAATAATAATAATAATAATAATAATAATAATCATGATAATAATCATAAGATGATGAAGGAGAACAACAAAAACAACAGGCACATCACCAATGGGAGATAGATTTCCTAGACAAACATATGTGCGGTTCACATCTAAAAGGAGTGAGACAAACATGAACAATAAAACAATATATATTGCGTTTCACATTTCGTCTGCAAATTGCGTTTCTTATTAAATAACAGCATATTTGTATATAAATATACGCAACTGCGTAAGTCTGTGTGTGTATGTATGTGAGCATGTATAT
>NC_068992.1:42448184-42449256 GCF_001194135.2 Octopus bimaculoides
TATATATATATATGTGTGTATATATGTATATATATGTGTGTGTGTATATATATATATATATATATATATATACATGTGTGTGTATATATATGTGTGTATATATGTATGTATATATATATGTGTGTATATATGTGTGTATACATATATGTATGTATATACATATATGTGTATATATATATACATAGGTGTGTAAATATATATATATATATATATATATATATATATATATATATATATATAGGTACATATAAATATATATTCATTTATTTATATCGGTATATAAAACTAAGTAGGTATGTATGTATTCATGATTGTTCATCTATGTATGTATATCTTTCCTACGGATTCCATAATAAACCCTTCTAATAATATGGAAAAAGGAAACAAAAAATTCTGAAGTGTAAGATTCTAAAGATTGTGATGATATCAGCTTTGGTACTCGCTTAACATCTTCAAAGATTTCTTTGAAGGAAACGGGAAATTAGTAAAAGCAATGCTTTGCGATATGTGTGCATGGATCAGTTACCCGTTGTGTCTGAGAGAAATGCGAATGGAAGGGAAATCGATGTTTTCTTTAATACAAATCAAGTGCACAGTTCTTAGTTTGAGGAATGTGAATAAGAAAATACTGTAGCATATGGTCTGTGTGCGTTACCCATGTTTGTGCGCGCACATGTGTGTGTGCGTGGTGTGACTCTGTGTGTGTACGTGTGTATGTGCGTGCGTGTGTGTGTAAGTAATATAGATTACATGTATATCAAAGAAATACATCTTCATTTCCTGATGCATGAAGGAAGGTACTAATGTTCAGTCAAGATATAAATATGCATATAGAAATGTATATGCACACACATATACGAACCACACACAAACAAACACACTCACAGACACACGTAGATGCAAATATATATACACACACATATATATATATACATATATATGCATATACATATATATGCATATACATATATATATATATATATATATATATACATATATATACATACATATGCATATATACATATACATATATATATATATATATATATATATATATATATATATATATATA
>NC_068992.1:42451010-42452566 GCF_001194135.2 Octopus bimaculoides
AAGAAAGAGAGGGTAAAGAGATAGCCTCAGTCTCGTCAAGTCATCTCGTGTTATTCTGTGCCTCTCCTGTGGATGCACAGCCTATTTAAGCGGTCAAAAACTTCATTGAGGTTACTGTACATCCACAGGTGTAACGCAGAATAGGAAAACCTGATTCAAGTCACAATAGAATATATCACATGTCTTCTTTCTTTTGTACTCTGGGCACAAGTCCTGAACTGTTGAAGGACGGGAGCTAATAGATTACATTGACCCCATTGTCAACTAAGCACTTTTAAGATATTAGAAACCACAAGTATATGGATAATAATTTCAAGCAGAAGTGAAATGTGCTTCGGAGGACCAAATAAATAGAAAAGTGAATGACAAATGGATAGAAACGATAGAGGGAAGAATGGGATGTATGGATTGAAAAAAATAGAGTGAAAATTAAAGATATTATTAGGCAAAACATCAGATATTATTTGAAATAGCTGGTAGTGTGTTTTTCTCAATGTAAACACATGTAAACACGTTTTTATAGGTGTTGATAAGTGCGTGTTTGGAAAAAAAGGAAAAACATTTGTTCATCCGTACAAAGAGAACAAAAAGATTTGCCCTTATCATAAGGGAACGGTCTTGACAAAATCTTCCAATCTAAAGTAAATTGTTTATTACAGTCTTCGAGATGCCATATTAGTTTACAAGACCTGTAGTATTACGTTTACTGACAGATTTAAATGTAGAAATATGATTAGTTATGCGTTTTTATTTTATAATAGTTATAAAGCGAATCACTTTTACCGTTTAGAATATAATTATGTGAGGAGATAATATGTAGGAGATTATTAGTGTTGCAAAAACAAATTCTGATACGATGTGAATTAAGATTTTAATGGCACCGCAAATTTTGGGGGAATTTCCTTTCGACTGCATTATGAAATAAGTAAGGAAGATTATTTTAACTTGTTTACCGTATGGAATAACAAGCCAAACATATAGAATATGTATGTCTATATATATATGTACATATATGTATATATGCTCATCTATAATGTATTATGTAAGTGTCTGATCGGCGAGATTGATTATGCGATAAACTTGTGTTCAAACACAGCTTTCAAGATGCAAATTATTCGAGTGTTGAATTAAAAACAAATGGAGAAAATTTATTGATTTCATGTTTGTTGCCATAATTATCAAGATGCTGTTGCATGGTTGAAATATCTGTACTATGACTTCATATCGAGGAACATATCGGTTGGAACGTAATCACTACTTAAATGAACAACGTTATACTTACTCAGGTAATGCTGGATGAATGCCGCATAAGATTCATTAAGTTTGTATTGTTTGCATAACTATTTTTACATATTACGTGCTACTGCTAGAAATTGGTTTCATTAGATTGTTTACGTTGTCTGAGTCAGATATGGTAATCTCCTATCTATCCCATTTCTTTATCTATCTATCTATCTATCTATCTATCTATCTATCTATCTATCTATCTATCTATCTATCTATCTATCTATCTATCTGTCTGTCTATCTATCTATCTAAATATATCTATTTATAAC
>NC_068992.1:42453630-42456949 GCF_001194135.2 Octopus bimaculoides
GCATGTAGTTAGTGACCTGAACGTAGGCGGCCCATGCTAGATATAAAGTCGTCTTCTTGTCACCCAAGACATGGGTGTCAGAGCAGCTCCAATTGGAGAAAGCACTGCTCACCCCGAGACCGGGGAGGTTCTAGAAAAGGTGAACCAAAAATTGCCTGTCTTTCCATTTCTGGTCAGTTTAGCGCAACTGAAGGATGTCCACCCTGCGCTCGATAAACAAAGAGTCTGTTATTTAAAAAAATCTGGACGGAGCTTAAGCATTTCATGCTGGAATGTGCGCAGTCTGTTGGACAACAAGAGTGATTCTAGGCCTGAAAGACGCACTGCACTTGTTGCTCGTGAGCTGAACCGTTATAAAATTGATATAGCTGCACTCTCAGAGACTCGTATAGAAGGTGATGGTCAGCTTGAGGAAGTAAGAGGTGGATACACCTTTTTTGGGTAAAGAAAGCAGAAGGAGCGCAGAGAGGGTGGTGTTGATTTTGCAGTCCGATCTGATATCCTTAAGAAGTTGGAAGAGCTCCCTGTTCCTATAAATGAACGTATAATGATGCTACGGTTGAACTTGTAGGTAAGCGGTTTGCTACACCAATAAGTGCCGATGCACCTACTTTGTCTAGCTGCGATGAAGATAAAACAATCTTTTATACCCAGCTGAGAGCCATACTTAGAAAAATCCCCAATTCTGATAAAGTCATTCTACTGGGGGATTTTAATGCCAGATTCGGAACAGACTGGCAAACATGGAACTCTCTAGGAAGTTTTAGAGTAGGGAAAATGAATAGCAATGGTTTCAAGCTACTGGAGCTTTGCGAAGAACATGGACTTTACATCGCAAGCACTCATTTTATGCACAAAGGTGATCACACAACAACATGGATGCATCCAAGGTCCAAAGTTTGGCACTTGCTGGATTATGTCATCATCCGCAAGTGTGACATTTATGACATGTGTAATGTCAAGTCCTTTCATGGATCAGAGTGCTGGACAGACCACAGTTCGGTGCGAGCAAAGTTCCGAATGGTAATTAGAGTTAAAGAGAGAAGAGGAGCAGTCAGCATTCCTCGCCGTCTAAATGTCCACAAGATATATCATGTTGTAGTTAAGAAAGAAATTCAGACTCGCTTGTTCAGCATTGAAACTGCTGCAGCATGGGAGGATTTTCGAGACCGGGTTCTACAATGTGCAGCCGAATCCCTGGGATATGTTACTGCCAGATACATAGACTGGTTTGATGAGAATGATGCTGAAGTTCAGCGACTATTGGTGGTAAAGCGCCATGCTCACAGTGTATTGATACACAGAGAACTGTCTACTGTGCAGCGAAGTCTAGCACTTGCCCACTATAACAGTGTAAAATCACTACTGCAGCGATCTCTCAGGAAGATGCAGAACACTTGGTGGGAGGATCTTGCTCGTGATGTTCAGGCTGCTTCTGATGCAAATGACAGCAAGAAGCTTTATTATCTTATGAAGCGAGCTTATAGACCTAAGAGCTCCACATCAGCTCCATTGCTTTCCAAGGAATCTTCCACCGTCTACTAAATCAACAGAAATCACAGGTCGCTGGATCGAACATTTCTCTGAACTCATAAACCACGAGTCAGTTGTGGATGAAACAGTGATTGATGCTATACATCAATGGCCTATCATTGGCTCCTTAGACTCCTCACCCTCAATACATGAAGTAATGGCATCAATAAGTAAACTGAATCTAGGTAGGGCACCTGGAAAGGATGGAATCTGTGCTGAGGTCTTGCGATTTGGTGGTAATTACATCACACAGTCCCTTCATGAACTTATTAGTGCAGTCTGGAGGGATGGTGCAATTCCTAAGGACTGGAAGAATGCAATTATTCTTCCTCCATATAAAGAAAAAGGAGCCAGAACAATGTGTGGTAACTACAGAGGTATTGCTCTACTATCAGCTGCTGACAAGATTCGGGCAAATATTCTTCTTACCCGTCTGAATGTGTGTCTCGTAAATGATGTCATATCTGAATCTCAATGTGGCTTCCGATCTCGTAGAGGGACAATGGATATGATTTTCTCAGCAAGACAGATGCAGGAGAAGTGCTATGAGTAGAATATGGATCTTGTCCGAGTATTCATTGATTTAACAAAGGCCTTTGATACTGTAAATAAGGCCATTCTATGGAAAATACTTGGCAAACTTGCATGTCTGGATCACTTTGTATCTATAATTAAATCATTTCATGATGGGATGGAGGCTTGGGTCAATATTGGTGGTGGCATGGCGGGACCCAATCCTGTAGAGAATGGTGTCAAGCAGGGTGACATCCTTACCCCAACTCTCTTTTCTTTGTACTTTGCTGCTGCTGCTTTTACTCATGCTTTTGCTGAGGTTAGCTCTCTGGGAATATATGTCAGATTTCGATCTTCCGGCCGCCTCTTTAATCTTCGCCGATTTGCTGCCAATTCAAAGGTTCTCCAGTCTATTATTCGTGACCTCCTTCAAGCAGATGACTGTGACTTAGTCAGTCATACTGTGGATGACATACAAATACTCATAAATTGCATTTCTGCTTCTTGCAAGGCATTTGGACTTGGAATTAGCCTGGACAAGTCTGTTGTAATGTTCCAAACTGCACCAGGAAATCCATATGTGAAACCAGCTATTTTGGTTGAAGGAAAAATTCTGAAGGTAGCAGACAAGTTTGTCTACCTGGGCAGCACACTCAGCCGTCCTTGCTCCCTGGAGGAGGAAATATCTTTCATGTTGCAGAGAGCAACTAATTCCTTCCGGTCTCTTCAGTCACTTGTCTGGTCTCAGCATGGCATAGCAAAGAAAACAAAAGTTGCTGTATACCGTGCATGTGTACTGACATCGCTCCTCTACACATGTGAGACATGGACTCTGTACAAACGTCAGGTAAGGGTCCATGAACGCTTTCATCAGAGATGTCTGAGACACATTCTCAATGTTGGCTGGACCTCAAAAATTCCAGACACACAGGTCCTGAGGACAGCTGATATCTTGAGTATTGAGGAAATGGTGCACACGCAACGGTTACGTTGGACTGGACACCTTATTAGAATGAAGGATAGTAGGATTGCTAAGCAGATGCTATATGGAGAACTTGTGAATGGAAGGAGACTCCGGCAGAAACCAAGGCTGCGATTTAAGGACTGTGTCAAGTCCTCATTAATGGCCTGTGATATGCAGGACACTGACTGGGAGAACAATGCCTGTTATCGCCACAGAGGAAAGATGCAGGTTAAGGAGGTGATCGACACTTTTGAGAGAGCATGAAGAACTTAAGCGAACTGCGCGAAAGCGAACTGCGCGAAAGCGAAC
>NC_068992.1:42462886-42464665 GCF_001194135.2 Octopus bimaculoides
TATATATATATATATTCTTTTATTTGTTTTACCCATTTGACTGTTGCGATGCTGGAGCAACACCTTAAAGTGTTTTAGTCAAACAAATTGACCGGAGTTAGCCTCGTTTTATCAATATCGTTTGCCGAACCGCTAAATTACCGGGACATAAACATGCAAACGTCGGTTGTCAAGCGATGGTTGGGAGACAAACAAAAACACACAAATACACACACACACGCACACATATATATATGCACATATATATGCGAGTATTTTCTTTCAGTTTCCGTCTACCAAATCCACTGACAAGGTTTGGTCGGCCCGACGCTATAGTTGTAGACATTGGCCGAAGTTGCCATGCAGTAAGACTGAAACCAGAATCATGTGGTTGGGAAGCAAGCTTCTTGCCACACTGCCACGCCTGGTGTATGGTGGTTGCTGTATTGAATGTGTTACCACAGCCAATGACATCAAATCGCAAGCAGGAGTATATCAAAAGTTCTCCATTATGATTAGTAATTAAATTAATGATAAAGGCTAATATTTATAACGAATTTTCCATTTTCGATGAATGTGCAGTGTACACCCGGCGTACTCGGAATATACGATCCTGATATATATATTTACCCCCGGCAAGAAAGTAGGTTATGCATTCATCGTCGTTGGTTTGTCCGTCTGACCGTCTTTTTGCAAAATAACTGAAGAAGTTGTGAATGGTATTTGATGAAACATGCAGTAAAAGTTGATAAAGCCACAAGGAACAGATGATGAAATTTTGGTAGTGATCCGGGAATTTTATGAATTCTTGAAGAATTTTTCATTTGTTATATTTACTTTACATAAAGTATTGTTATGTTTTTTTATTATCTCCCTTGAAAACACTTTATCGTTTCCACGTAACCTACGGTGGCGTTACTGTTTTCGAAGTTTATTTTCGTTTCTGTATTAGTAATTTTACTCGCGAATCTATCTTAAAATGAGCTGCTTGGCGTATGTCAGCGCTTGCCGAGTGCTTTTCTAGCTTGTCTTTGTATTTAGTTTGCAAGGTTTTTCATGTGAATTCGTGTGTTCAAGCGCATTTTATTGTGCGTGGGGAGACTCATTCTGTTTTAATACCTTATTAATTCTTTTCTACGCCAGACACAAGGCCTCAAATTTTTGGGCAGGGGGCCAGTCGATGAGATCGACTCCAGTACGCAACTGGTACTTAATTTATCGACTCCCAAAGGATGGAGGCAAAGTCGACCTCTGTGTAATTTGAACTCAGAACGTAAATAGTCGTTGATTCTGTCAGTTAACGGAGTTGCGTTCTTTTTGAGCATGTGTATAGAAATATGTATGTATGTATGTATGTATGTATGTATGTATGTATGCATGTATGTATGTATGCGTGTGTGTTTATGCACACGCACATATATATGTATGCGTGTGTGTACATTCGTATGTATGTATTCTGGATGTGTTCATGTTTGTGTGATTCTTTTTTTGTGTGTGTATCTTTCCTCTTTTATCTGTTACTTGTTTCAGTAATTACACTGCGGCCATGCTGGTGCATCAATTTGAATAAATTTTAATAGAATGAATAGAGCACAGTACTTCACTTTTATGCGCTGTACTCATTCTATTGTTGTGTTGTTCCGAACCGCTAGATTGCGGCGACGTAAACACACCAACACCGTTTGTCAAGCATTAGTGCGGGACGAACACAGACACAGATGCAAACACACGTACACACGTACACCCTCACACACATATATGTATATATGCATACACACACACACACACACACACACACAC
>NC_068992.1:42464675-42468569 GCF_001194135.2 Octopus bimaculoides
TGAACCTACAGAAGGAGTAATTTACCCAAGGTGCTTCACAGTGAGACTGAACCTCGAACCATGTGGTTGGGAAACAAGCTTCTTTCCACACAGCCACGCCTGCGCCTATATAAGAATTGCTGGTAGATTACATACTCAATAAATAGCAAATTTATCCTCACTGGGATTTCCGCTCACAACATAGAATCAAATTGCTAATAAATATAGGATGGAGGGCTGAGAAGTTCATAAGTTGATTATGAAGGAGTGATACTAGACCGTAATTTCAGTTCTCCTTGTTAATAACTACATTGTTTCCTTCCAGCGAAACTGAGAGATACGATTGTTGAAAGAAGATTTCAAGTGTAACTGGTAGCAACAGCAGATATGAATTAATTATCACTTCGATAAAGATTTCCTGCTGAAGGTTTTTTCATGTTTGTGAACAGATGATAGCGATATGGGTCCAAATCAGTAGAATAAGGTGGCTGAGGAACCAGTTCAGAGCCACAGATATGCACAACAGACACTGAACCAAAGACCTGTTTGATGAAGTATTGTCCTGAGGAAACAGCATCCCCTTTGTCAGTTTTCTGGGTATTTGCTCTTCATAGCCTTTCGAAACTACTTTAGCCCCTTTTTTCAGTTTCCTGAGTGTCTGGTCTTCAAACCCTTTCGAAACTAGTTCAGCATATTTGGCATAGTACTCTCAATTGATGGTGTGCCTATTTTGAAGATAGTCAATAAACACAATGCCCTACGCATCCTCCAAACTGAGTTCTTCTCCTTCCCTGCAGACGAAACAACCTTAGTCTTCTTTGGAACAGGTGCGGAGGAGTGGTTGCAGTGCATGGATTATCTCCTGTGGTGTGATCAGCCCGATGCACTTCTGATGATGTCTGAAAACGTAGCAATTACCGAGAAGAAACCTTGTTCATACTAATAGTATTGTTTATATGATTTATGGACAATCACTAGTCATCCATCATCATGTTGTGGACGCGATCAATGTTTGCCTTGCTGGTGGCAGTTGCAGGACGATCAAATTTTGGGTCATCACCAAGACGCTTTCCGTCCTAAATTTTGCTGTCCATTTTTGCAGTCTTAATAAAGCTGCAAAATCAGCCATTAATGTAACAATTATGTCAGAATGTAGGGGGCGAACTGGTAGAAACGTTAGCACGCCGGGTGAAATGCTTAGCAGTATTTCGTCTGTCTTTACGTTCTGAGTTCAAATTCCACCGAGGTTGACTTTGCATTTCATCCTTTCGGAGATCGATAAATTAAGTACCAGTTATGTACTGGTTTCGATATAATCGACTGGCCTCCTCCCCAAGAATTTAGAGCCTTATGCCTATAGTAGAAAAGAATTATGTCAGAATGTATGTCTATAGGGGATAATCATTCTTCTGTAGGTACTTGATAACATCACGATGCCAAAATCCGTCCATTTTCAAGAGAAGTCGCATCCAGTTACTTTTAAGAAATTCTTTGAACGGTAAGATATCAGTGTTACTGGAAGGAGACAATGCAGGCAAAATTTCACAGCTCTAGTATCACTCCTTGAATCTTTCAGCCCACTCTCGTATATTCTACAATACGTTTTATTCACAGCTCTAACGATTTTGTCAGCTAACAATTTTCATTAATAAGTAGGATATAAAATTGGGCGGCTTGCATACTTTAACTGACAACATTCTCCCAATCACTTTGTCGTGTCTTTCCTACAGTGAAAATATAAAATAATGCTAATGCATTAAACGTTAAAGTACATAATTTACAGGCGACCTGGCAGGCATATTGTAACAATTAATTATCGAGAAACACCATACTGAGACAACCGATGTCAACATACAATATTCTAACGCTCTCTTACCAGAAAACATATCTGCGAAAATAAACGATAATAAATATATGAAATTTAATGATCTTCCACAATCTCGTTCTTTATAAAATTTTTCTTGCAATTCAATACGTTATGTAACAAACCTATTTATATTAAGGTTTATAATAATTAATGAAATGATATTTTAAATGCCCTGAACGAGTAATTATAATCATAAATATGAGGGAATCTAGCTAAATTATCAGTTGCTTAGAAAATGAGGGCTGTAAAATTGATTTTCGTTTCTAAGGTAAAATTTGTTTTAAATAATTATTAAGAATCTTTTTACATTTATATACGAGGTTTTCATCCACTCTGATAAGATAAAAATAATAATTAAACCATAACTGATAAAACAGTATTGCTGACACGTAAAAGAATTATCCTGTTATACGCTGTTAACTTAATCAACTTTTAGTTGTCTTCAATGAACAGTTGTGATAGAGTGTTACCAGAGGTAGATATATCACATACTGGTGATTTTGTAACTTCATTGCCCAACTTTCGGTTGGTGAAGGCAACAGTCTGATAGAACTTGAACACCGATCTCGCGCCAACAATTTAAACATAAGGCAATAGCATTATGATACCAAAAGGGGTCAAATGTCTATTAGGTGACAGCAAAATTAATGAAAATATCTTAGACAATATTAGATAGTTTCGTATCACAAAGACGACTCAGTCAGATCTGAATTGACTCAACTCAAATACCCACACGACAAAAGCATATTACAATGAAATATAATATTAACAAGAAAAGCAGCTGAGAACTTATTTTGCCGTAAGTTTATACACTAAATTTACCCTCTGATTAAAAAGCTTACACAAGTTAGCTTGTCCTTCATCCTTCCCAAACTGTACGAAATACCGATCAAATAGTGGCTTAAAATAAACTGCTTTGTTTCTTTTATTCAACCATGTCCGATGACTGTTAAGTTAGGTTGTTTAACATAAAACCTTCCGGTAACATAAATTAGTTGTTATGGGACTAAATGTGCATAATTAATGTATAACTGCCTCTTTTATCCAACTTTTGGAAACTTATTCGACAACGATATCTATAAACACACACACACAAACGCACACACACACACACACACACACTCACACACACATTGTAAATGTACATTAAAATACATACATATTGTACTACATGTATGCATGCATACATAGGCGACATACAGACAGACTCACGCTGTATACACACAAACACACACACACGCACACATACACACACACCCACCCCCACACACACACACACACACAAAGAGGTGACATTATGAGAATATTGTGTTTATGAAGAATTACTGGGAAGTTCTATTAACTGATATCATATAAGGATTGTTTTCAACACTTTCTATAATATTGCAAATAAAGTATTTTTCACAAAGATAGAAATATTTCCTATACGATCAATAACAATGTAATCTACTGTTTAAAGCACAGGAAAACACAGGCCCTAATAACATAGGGACAAAAAATTCTCTTCGTCTGATATTTTAATTATTATATAGACGTTAAGAAGGAAAATATATTATAAACAGATGTTGAAATAAATTGTAATCAGAGTGTGGAAATTACTCCAGGTGTTTTGCAAGATGAATAGCTGTTATTAAAAGAACTGTGGAAGTGACGAATATAAGTGACGATGTTACTAACGGAGGGGAACTTCGAAGAAGGCCGAGAAAAGAACGATCAAATCACCACAAAGCGATAAGAACAGAGAGGCACGCATCCAAATATATAGCATATGGCGGGTTGAGTTATGAACAGGATGCTAGGAATGAAATTTAGGTGTAATCGGGTAATTCATACGAGGAAAACACACGTGGCTTCATAGAAGAGGATGTAATCGTGTAGGTAGCCTCATATTAATTGTCCAGGTACCAAAATACGGAATTCACAAATTATGAAAAATACTTCATGAATATTTCCAGAATCTTAACATCATTACAATATATCGCACTGGCGAAGGAACTTCGAAAACAGTAGCCAAATTACGAATACTTTCTGTAGACAAAATTATATAT
>NC_068992.1:42468661-42470383 GCF_001194135.2 Octopus bimaculoides
ATATATATATATATATATAGGAGGAAAGTAAGAAGAAAAATAAGCGAAAATGCACATTGGAAATGAAAGAAAGTAAAGGCTTTTTATGAAAAGTAACGATAGATACAATTAGATGAACTGAGATTGGAATAAAAGTAATAAAAGTCATTATTGTGAGTTGTTAAAGAGATCCAAAAGCATACCGGTTTCGTATTTCGTAATATTATTAATCATTGCTTTGAATGCACACCGAATACTGAACGGTGTCAGGTCTACTAGTCCCTGAGTAAAAAGACTATGTGTAAGGGAGGTAAGTAGTTCTGGATTTGGTGCGATTAGGGTAGATCTAGATCTGTAATGTGAATGGTGTATGGGATGTATGGGGGTTAGTGGTATTAAATGGAAGGTTAGTAGTGTTCTTAATTATGTTATGTGTTCATATTTAGTTGTGGAAGATATTTATTGAGGAAAGTTGCCTCTTCATTCATTGTTTGTTTTATCGAGGTGTTCTGTAAACATTGATAGAAGGGAAAAATCAGGAAATTAAGATGAGGATTCAGATTCCTCACACACCTTTCTATGTGCCCGCTGACCTGTATCTGTCTGTATTGTGATTGGCGAATTTGTTCTTTGTGGAGAGTGGTTCTTTAACGGAGTGATATTCCTGTTTGGCCAATATAATTATTACCACACCCTAAGCATTTAATGGCTTAGGGAAAATGGAAGAAATGAATGACAAAATTGAAGATATGCCAAAAGGCCTCATTGGTACTGATGCATCTTCCTCTGTCATACTGTACACCTTCGTCATGTTTATTTATCTGCTGACTGCCATTCTACCTATGAGTGTATCTTGCAGCATCTGAATCTTTCCTTATGTATTTGCAAATATACTTAATAGAGTTAACAGAGTTGCAGAATTGAACATTGACTCTGGCTACCTGGACTCGTCTTTGCTTCACTGTAGAATACTGGTCATCTACATCTATCCCGATTCCTCTTGTAGAAAGTGAGAACATTGTTCTCGGAAACTTTTACGAAAATTAAAATAGGAATTTAATTAAAAAATGAGTTACGCGAACATCTCCAAAATAGTCATTGAAATAAATCGTGATTGTGCAACACCCCACGCACGCATACACACATAAAGACATATATACATACAGTGTCAAACATCAGACGAAATGGATGTATGTGTTTGTGTATGTGTGTGTGTGTGTGAGAGAGAGAGAGAGAGAGAGTGAAGGGGTATGTTGTCATATATACGTACATACATAAATAAGCATACTTTTTGTATGTATGCGTCCGTGTATGTGCGTGTGTGTGTATGAGAGAGAGAGAGAGAGAGAGAGAGTGAGTGAGTGAATGCCACTTAGACATCACTGTGTGTGTGTGTGTGTCTCTCTCACACACATACTCACACGCACACATTCATACAATATGATGTATGCATGTATATTTATTTATATACGTATACATGATAAAACACCCTTCTCACTCCCTCTCTCACTCTCTCTCTCTCTCTCTCTCTCTCTCTCTCACACACACACACACACATGCAGACATACATAAATGTATACAGACATAAATATAAAAAAAAAACACGTACGTGCGTGTGTGACTGACTGCAAATACATAGAGCAGAACACGGTGCGCAAAAAGTAAATACGTAAAAAATATTACGGAGATTAATGAAGTGTGCGGGTTCAAGCGAATGAATGCCATAATTTTTTTTTTTTTTTT
>NC_068992.1:42471153-42471623 GCF_001194135.2 Octopus bimaculoides
CGAATACACACTCACAGAGGTCAACTTTTATTTATATATATATATATATATGTATAATATATATATATATATATATATATATACATAATGGCACTCCGCCGATTACGACGACGAGGTTTCATGTTGATACGATAAACGGAACAGCCTGCTAGTGAAATTAACGTGCAAGTGGCTGAGCACTCTGCAGACACGTGTACCGTTAACGTAGTTCTCGGGGAGATTCAGCATGACACAGTGTGTGACAAGGCTGACCCTTTGAAATACAGGTACAGCAGAAACAGGAACAAAGAGTGACAGATAGTTGTTGTGAACGAGTACAGCAGGGTTCACCACCACCGCCTGCCGGAGACTCGTGGAGCTTTAGGTGTTTTTGCTCAATAAGCACTCACAACGCCCGGTCTGGGAATCGAAACCATGATCGTAAGACCGCGAGTCTGAGCACTGGTCCACACACACACACACACACACAC
>NC_068992.1:42473429-42474871 GCF_001194135.2 Octopus bimaculoides
TATATATATATATATATATATATATATATATATATGCATGTCTGTTTGTATTATTATTATGTTTCGTATATGATATAGAGTAATAGAATACGATCTCTAAGTAAGAAAACAAAATGACTACAAAACAATGAAACTGAACTTTACAAAAACATGTAGACATATAGTAATTCCGTAGTAATTAGATTCAATGATGAAACCAATGTGTGGTCGATCCGTATCTCTCACAGATTATATACTGTGTTATCTTCAAAACATACAAATGCCCATCGTACAACGTAGTCTGGGACAGACAAAATATGAAACAAAGGAATGGCTTGTGTTGTAATCACTTTGAACTCTCAACCTAGAAGATTTAAATGCAGCTGCTAGTCCCCCATATATAATTTCAAAGAAATTCTGATTTCTAACAATGGCACATGGTCATTACATTTCTGGCAAGAGAATGTTCGACGAAATTAAACTTAGAAATTTTTATATTATATTTTATTATCAATTTTTGTAACATACACTTATTTCTATGTAGAGAGTTGTCTAAAACTGATGTTAGTTTTTAAACAATTCTTGGTCTACTTATTTCAAGGTGCGGAACTGATGACACAAGTGCATCTCTTGTAGCCAGTTTTGACTTTGAACCACAGTCATATCTCAATTATAGTCATAAATCAAAATCTTATCATACGCATTAGTGACCGGATCTCTTGTATCATTCTGGTGTTTGCTTAATTGTTGAATAGAAGCTGAAACACTCCAAGTGTTAGTTTTTCCGCTCGTTAAGCATTTAATGAAAATGACTAAATTATGTTTAAAGAAAATTATAGACTGTGTGGCATTTTTGTTTAATAAACAAATATTTAATTTTATTTCTGTTTGACATTTTTGTTTGACAGAAGTATCATACTTACGAATATGTAGGAAAACAATTTTTATTTTATCGAAATTCTGTCTGCATAAAGAAATTCAACAAATATTTTCCCAAAGAAACTTTACTGAAAGCTTCTGAACGTGTAAAAAAGAACTGTTGAATATAAATTGAAATGGTCTTGAAGCATATTACTTTGAAATTTCAGACAAGTATTATCATTAGTGGAAATATCAGTTTTCCCCGGAGTTTAATGCATCAACTTCGCATATCGATTGCTAAGTACGACAAACAATAAGTACTTATTCACATCATACCTAAGCAAGAAAATAACTTATGCATCACTGCATGTTGCCACTTCAAAGCACGCACACACACACACATACACACACAAAGACACAAAAATATATACACATAGAAAAATATATACACTTAGATGCAAATATATACGAATGCTCGAAATCTCAAACATATTCAGAAAACCGTCCATTTTTATAGATTTATATGCACACGAATTGTGTGCAAATATGTGTGTAAGAGTATGTACATCTAGGGTAATTGTATATATATATACATACATATA
>NC_068992.1:42475242-42476888 GCF_001194135.2 Octopus bimaculoides
GTAATTGTATATATATATACATATATATGAATATATACACGTATATGAATGTATGTGTATATATGTTAAATATATATGTATATGCATAAATATGTGTATATACGTACATCCAGCAACACATTTGTGTACATACAGACAGACATGAACGTATATTCCTATATCATTTTAAATATGTATACAAGCAAATACATATTCATATAAGTTAAATAAGTATTTGGTATTTTTGGTTCTAAACATTTCTTAATTTGATATTACAGCTGCAGAAAACGTAGCAGATTCTGGTTAATATGTGTAAAAATTTTACGAAAAAAAAAAACCGAAGCACCGAGTCGAAAGAATCGTGACCACATCGGGAAAAAAGCTTGGCGTCATTTCATGCGTTGTTATGTTCTGAGGTCAAATTCCGCCACGGTCGACTTCGTCTTTCATCCTTTCGGGGTCAATAAATTAAGTACTGGTATCGATCTAATCGACTGTCCCCCCCCACCAAAATTTCAGGCCTTGTGTCTAGAGCAGAAAAGAATCGTGAGCACGAAAAACGCTTTACGTCATTTCGTCCGTCGTTATGTTCTGAGTTCAAATTCCACCGATTTCGACTTTGTCTTTCATCCTTTTGAGGTCGATAAAATAAGTACCAGCTGAGCGCTGGGTCAACGTAATCACCTTAAGCCCTCTCCCGATCCTACTATCCTTGTGCCAGAATTTTTAAAGCCAATATTTTAGGCAAGGCGTTGATCTTTTTCTATACTGTAAATGCACCAGAATTCTAGTATTAAACAGCGTTAGCGATACATTGTAGAAGAGAATGAAGATAGAAATTTGCTTCTTTCTCTCCTCATAACCACATTGATATGTAACAATACACAAAACACATACATAATTTCTTACACACACATATCTACATATATGAGTATCTGTTTTCCACTTATGAAACTCCGTCACGTGCGTCTAACGAAGCAGATCTATATTTGCCTTCATCGTAAATACATCGTAGTGGTCTTCGCCAAAGGAACACATGAGCCGGATATTTACGTTAAACGAAGGAGAGGATTAAATCTACTACACAAGCGATTGTTTAGTCTAGCAAAGATGTTGTTATCTTAATATGTCTCAACTAGAAAAAACAACAAAAAAGTCTCATCTCTTTCTTAAAGATATCAATAATAAAATATATGCAAATATAAACTTTATTCTATATAATGTTATCACTTTCTTATAAATAATCAAAAATAATAACAAAATACATTGATAATATCGCACTGAATATTCGCTCTGATCAATAATAAAGTCTCACACTTGACATTATCTCACAGATTAGAAACAAACACGTAGACGCAATATTATTAAAACTAATCCACTAAGGTAATTATTGAAAACATCATCTATAGATTTGTTCTTGGAATAATACAGAGAATGCTTGGAATAAATTCCGGAATCTAAACTCGATTCAGTAATATCATATATGATGTTTGTTTTATTTTTAACATTTTGTTCGTAGAATAGAATTCCTTGTTTTTGAATATCACCATACAGCATTTGCTATCTTTTCTCATCAATTCAATTCTTAAATTTTGTAATTCTCCATTATCTCTTAACAGATACTTTTCATAAACAACTTATTGTGATTAAATATATGTATATATATA
>NC_068992.1:42477181-42481283 GCF_001194135.2 Octopus bimaculoides
ATATATAAGCATATATGTGTGTGTATGTAAATGTATGTGTATTCAAAGTATGGGGCTAGTCTTAAGATTACCATACGCTATCATAAATAAAAGTATTCCAAATTAGGCAGAAGGCCATCAATTTTTGAGAGGAGGGGCATGTCGGTTGTAGACGAACGCTGGTAGTAAAGTGGGGGATGATTTGATAATGACAGTCTAGTTTTCATTATTAAAACGCTACGTAAAATGCACCTGTGTCCATGTTATTTAGATATTGGCAGAATAAATAACATAGACCCACTTGATCATAGAGAAAATAATTGCAAATAGATTTGGGCGTTGTTAACTCACATAATATAAATATTAAGCTAAATGAAATAATAGAAATGATACAAGTCAAAGTACTAATGAATAAATTGAGTGATGTCCGTAAAATAAACGCACACACACACACACGTTGATATATTTTATAAATACACATACATTTTTATATATATGATTTTGTGTGTGTATATATACATATATATACACACATAAAAGATGGAGGTAATAATAGCACAGAAGTAAATCTAAGACCATTTCAATTCAAGAGGGCATTTAATAAAAATGATTTAAAACATTTTATAAAGAAAATATTACCGGTTTCGATGAATCTCATCAAATATCCCTAAGAATTTATAAAAATTTGAAGTAAAAACAATTTATCTTCTGTCTAGAGGACATATCAGGAGATTTTTCGTTGAACACTTCTTTAAATATAGTTTGAAATAGCGTTCAAAGTGTTAAAGAGTGAGAGAATCGGTGTCTATTGTCTAGAAAAAATCTTTGTGTTCCTATCAAGAGAGTGGCTAAAAACATTTTTGAATGGGTTTTATATCCACCTCTGTGTGTGTTTGGAAACTGACCAGCTGTGAGTTCATGGGTGTGTATGTTTGAAGAAAGAATTAGGATTTTCCTTTGGGTTAGATGTATTATTTTGAGTGTCTCCTCTTGTGTATATCTATGTGGTCAAAAGCTGTAAGTGTGTGTGTGTGAGTGTATGTGTGGGTATGTTTGTGCGTGAAAAATTTCATTACAATAAAGAATCAATCTGTAATATAATCCGACGATCACACGTACAAGCTTATACTTGTAAAAGATATGAAAATAAATTTGCTCTTAATCTTTATATATATGTATGCATATCTACGTAAATATATTTATACATGACTATGCATACACGTACACAAACACACACACACACACACATATATTCTCTCTCTCTCTTTCTCTCTCTCTCTCTCTCACACACACACATACAAACACATACTCACATATATTGATATAATATCTTTAATATATACTCTCTTTTGTTAGTGACATTCAACCGAAGGGGTAGACGGAAGCGAAAAACTGACATTTCTCAGCGTGTATGAAGTTGGTTTAATAAAGATAACAATGTGATTATCATAAATCAAACGAAAAGAAACAGTTTATAATTCTTTCTCGTATCTTACTTTTTATTGGTTTCAATTATTGGATTGTGGCCATGCTTGTTCACCGCCTTTGCCCAGTACTTATTTTATTTTAGGTCTAGAATTATTCGATCGATTTCTTTTACCTGACCGATTAAGTACCGCGACATAATCAAAAGAACACCGGTTGTCAAGTACCTGGAGTGGGAACAAACACAAACACACGCGTATATATATATATATATATATATATATATATATATATATATATATATATATATATATATATATATATATATATATATATATATATATATACATGTGTGTGTGTGTGTGTGTGTGTATGTGTGTGTGTGTGCGTTTGTGTGTGTATACACACACGCATATATACACACATATATCACTTTTCCACATATTCTATAAAAACTCAATATAATCGTACTTTTAGTAATGTACACTCATATTCTTCGTCGAACATTTATTTTGATATTATCTATCCCTGCCATTCTATTTTATGTGACTTCGTAATTTTAAACTATATTAAAACCTCATTGTTTTATATACACTTCTACGATTGATAAACAAAAAAAATGTTGAAACTAGTTTGCTATATATGTGAATAAATCTATTTAAAGCATGTATGTTTTGCAAATTCCGGTTGCATTTTCAAAACAAATTCTCTTATACTTTTTCCTGCGTGGGAATACACCTCTTCTTTGGATATATATATATATATCAACATATATAATTGAAAAAATTGGGGTCAACAAGAAGGGGCACATTTATCTATTAAACACTACAACTGTTTCCAGTCAACGTACTTCTCCAGAAGTGCAAGTACGTGATTATACAACTGTTTTCCTGCATTATGAGATCTAGTTCTGTAAGAGAGAGTGTTCTTGAAATCTTGGATTTCAAACTGACGGAGACTGTATTTACATATCGCCTAAGAGAACACAACAAGATCTCATGATGCGGGGAAACATTTGCATAATCCAGCACCTGCTCTCATGGAGAACTACGTTTCGTGGTAACATTTGTTTTGATTAAAAAGTAAATGCCAAAATGTATACCTGACAAGGTGTTGAATGTTTTTATCTCCTTTCATGGGTAATGGAGCTGCTGTCGTGTCCGGTGGGGAATCTTCGGTTTTCTTTGACGTTTCAGACGGCACAAAGCAAGGTTGTGTTATGGCTCCTGTTTTGTTTGCACTTTCTTTTCAGTGATGCTGAGGTATGCTTTTAGCGACATACAAAGTGGTGTCGAATTCCAGTTTCGAACACGTGGCGGACTATTCAATCATCAGCGTTTGCAAGTCAGAACTCTGCTACGCACCAATATCATTTGTTATTTACTTTTTGCAGATGATGCTGCACTCTTTAGAGGAAGTTCAGGAAATTCTAAACTGGTTTTCTTCTGCACGTAAAACCTTTCGTTTGACCATCAGTATAAAGAAGACCAACCTTACCTTGCTCCTAAACAATTTCGAGGTGTCAAGCAGAAGCCGCCGGTTCACAATTTTCCTGACACTCCTACACAGGTTGATGGGAAAAGCCTAAATTATGTAAACTCATTTACATATCATGGTAGTAAAGTGAACTTGCGCGCTTCGCTTGATGATGAAATCGTCAATCACCTTGCAAAGGCAACCAATGCATTTGGCTAACTCCGTCATTGCCTATGGTATGAAAGTGGCATCAAACTTGACACCAAAGTACAGGTCTAGAAAGCAGCCATTCTTACTATTCTCTTGTATGGCTCAGAATTGTGGATACCCATAGACAACACACGCAAATACTGTCTCAGGACAATCTGTGGTTACTCAGTAAAAGACAAAGTGTCTAATGCTGACTTGTTTAGGAAGTCTAAGATTGGTGGAACTGAGAGCTTCCATATGCAATCACAATTCCGCTGGCCTGGCCATGTCGTCAGAATGAGTGAGGAAAGAATAAACAGAGTCCTCATTTACGGCCAGCTTCGCAGTGGGCACAGGAATGTTAGACGACTATGGCTCAGATATAAGGACAAGCTGAAGAGTAACCTCTTAGTGATGAAGATAGCTAACAGTATCTTTGAGCGAACAGCATTCGTACGAACAAAATGGAGATTTTTGTGTCAAAATGGTATTAAAAACTTTGTTTGCCCCAGCAATAACAAGCTTCAGGGTGGAAGGCAAGGGAGAAAAGCGTCTGCAAATATACCACCTGCACTGACCTGTAATTCTCATACTTGCAACATCTGTGGCCTTCTTTGAAAATCGTTGGTGAGACTTAAATGTCATATTAGACATAAGCATTATAACATTCCTCATGTTTAACGACTTTTGTTCAAAACTCTTTCACTATTGTTATAGTTTATACTTACAATTTAGTCAGCAACATAACCAAAGATTTCGTAACATAAAAAAAAATAATAATAAATAAATAAATATTGTTGTAAGCGCAGATCGTTGAATGCGAAACTGTAATTTACCTGTAAAACGTGATGGAATATGTAACTGAGGCTTTCAGAAGTATAGTAGAAACCATAAACCAATTATTGTTGGAGATCTCTACACGACATTAGGTTCAATAAGAAATCGTAACGATTCGAAGAATGAAAATTTTTGAGACAAATATATATATAAATATATATATATATATATATATATATATATATATATATATATA
>NC_068992.1:42483782-42485492 GCF_001194135.2 Octopus bimaculoides
TATATATATATATATATATATATATATATATATATATGTTATATATATGTTGACCGGGAAGCATTAGCTTTTTATCCTTGAGATGTTACCTCTTGTATTGTGTTTGGGCGTGTAACGCTTTGGTTTACGAGGTTGCTGGTGGAAGTTTATTTCATTGGGTGAATGCTGTATAGAGTGTGTCTTGTATTTGTAGGATATTTCGTTTAGGTTGTATTATTGAATTGATAGTGTCTTGCGTAGGATGTGGGTTGTTCTTAGCAGGGCTATTTTTGGGACAGTGTGTAGTGTTAAAGATCCAAGTATAGCGTCTACGTTTTTGTTCATATGATTTTTTTTTATCATGCCCAATGCCCCAGTTATTATTGTTTTTACCTTCATGCCACACATTTTGCATAATTCAACATCGAGGTCTTTGTACTTTGACAATTCCTCCTCTTCTATTTTCACAATATTTTGATCAGAAGGTACTACAATGTCTATCAGTAAGCAGGTGTTTTTTTTACCCAAGCCTTTACTGTTATGTGTGGGCGATTAGCTGTTATTCCTTCGTCGGTTTGGACCGGCGTATCCCAGAGGATTACAACCTGGTTGTTGTCTTGTACCTTGCTGGTACATTCTGATACCACCTGCTGTCAGTTTTGATGTAATCTTGGCATAGTGTCCAGTAGATATAATTAATTGCATTCTCGTGTCTGTATATATATTCAGATTTGGCAAGGACTGGGCAGCCCGTGATGATGTGGCCAACTGTCTCATTGTTGCTGGTTGCACATTCTGCATTTGGTGTTGAGGACAGTTTTCATTATTTTGTTTTCATAATTGTTTGTAGTCAGGCATTAATCTTGTGCAGCGAGAATCAGTCTTTCCGTTTCGGCTTGTAGTTCAGGGATTTCGAGTCATTGTTGGCTTTTACTTAGGCACACTTCATCTCAGTGAAGCCTTGCAGGGTATTGGCCATAAAGTGATTTTTCTCTCCATTTCTTCTTCAGTATCTTTTGTAATTCTGTATTCATGTTTTTTTTTTGTCTCTTGGACCATTTCTTCTATGCTGTCATCTGCTATGTAGTCATTAATATTATTATTATAATTCAGTAGTTTTATTTTTATAACGTGCTTTCACTTCACTACCGAGCGCTGCTCTGTGTGCTTTGTGTATGTTCTGTGGTTTGCTGTGATGCTCTTATGGTTACTGTATTGAAAGTGTTTTGTGTAGGATGTGTGCAGTGCCCAGTAGTGCAATTTTCTGTGTTATATATACTTGTAAGTCTTGATGTTTCTGTCTGAATATTTTTTATCATACCTTATGCACCCACTATGAGAGGAATTGTTTCTGTTTTTACATTCTACATTTGAGTTACCTCTATTTCCAGGTTTTTGTATTTTGAAAGTTTCTCTATTTCTTTTAGGGAAACGTTGTCATCTGCTGGTATCGATACATCAATTAGAAAGCATTTTTTTCTTCATGATCTCTGACAACTATATCTGGCATATTGGTCTTAATTTCTCTATCTGTGTGTATTCGCATATCCCAGAGTATGGTTGCTTTATTATTATTTTATTACTATTATTATTATTATTATTATTATTATTATTATTATTTTATATTTGACTTTTCTTTTGCATTTGTACAAGTTGGATCCAAGTCTCACCCAGAGACCTCAAGAGACAACAAATTAGAAGTTCATGTAGGTGTTATGCCTAGGCTACCAT